>NC_056737.1:821667160-821674660 GCF_019279795.1 Protopterus annectens | reverse complement strand
ACACACACACATATGGATTGTCAGTGAATATACACATACTTCTCAGTGTCTAGCTTATAACAAAATATGCAAAGAAATGGACAAAGAAGAATCATTTTGCAAGCTGCAAGATGAAATGTGCAAATGACAAACAAAAATACAATGTACACAGCTTTGAAAGACAAAGGAATTTAATAAGACAAAATAGCATAGAATATATAAAAAATATGACACAGCTTAATACTTTCCAGAAAATAGGGGAATCTGAATGGAGATGAAAGTGATTTTTTTTCTTTATGCTCCCCCAGAATGCTGACCATCAGCTCATGCTACTAGACTAGCAGTTATTCAATTCCTGTTCACCAACCACTGCTGCCTGCGTCTCTCTTAGAAGATCCTTGATTGCCACCTGAGATTTACCCAATTATGTATATACACTCTTTACGTAAACTGTTTATAAGGTGAGAGCCACCCAGAGAATGAGCTGTCATGCAGGTAATCATATGAATGGATGATGTCCACTAGCCTACCTCATTGCACCCTTGTAATCCTGGAATGCATGCTGCAGAGAATAGATTTGCAGTGCCAATCCAGTGGACCTAGTTCATTACTGCACATGCTCCAAAATCTGGTTACAATGCCTAAACACTGCTTAGCATAGCCAAGCACATGCTGTAAGCCATACTGCTGCTACAGTGTCTCCTGCCTTTGTATGGAATCAGTGCAGCAACTTATTGGAATGTCTTCCTTCCCACAAGGAAAAAAGCTGCCATCAGCTCAGTTCTTCCTCCCCTTTTGTGGTCTTCCAGCAAACAGACTGATAATAAATATGGGTCATTGTGGGTATAGTCTGGGTTTTACTCCTCTTTGGCATATCTAGCCAGTGGTAAAGGGGTAAAAGAGATTCTAGATAGTTATATAATAAATGATAATGACAATGTTACAGAACTGAGAACGATGTCAAAATATAAGGTCAAACAATAGAAAAAATCTTGATAGACAAAGGGCATCAGTAAATAGAATGCCTGAAAATGACATTAACAAACAGAGATCATAATCAAAGTTGGCCGAGTCCAACCATGAAATCCTTCCATTCTGCAAGACCACCTCAATTAAAAGCTACTTTATAATAGAAATAAAAGTAAATGACAAACAGGGCACAGCTCTTTTTTAAATCTATTAAATAAATTTAAAAAAAAAATCATAGGATCATGAAGAATATTTTAATAACATTTCACAGAAGTTATAACAAACACATAAATGTAAAGCTTTCACACATAGAGTTTTACCAGTACAAGTTAATCATCATGGACACATAGTTAAACAGTAGCTTCAGACTAATCACATTTAAGATTCAGAATGCAAACAAAAATATACATTTGTATATATTTACAAATAAATTGCTTCCAGAAGGTATATAAATAGACATCCTATTATTTGTTATTATTACATTCTCAATTTCAAAACAGACTTCAAGCTAAATTAAGTTTATTTAAAAAAAAGTTTTGTTTGTATTTTGAAGTTTAAATGTGATTGGTCTGAAGCTGTTACTTGATTTTCCTATAATGTGGGCTGACTTTGTGAAATTCTTTTATAACTAACTGCAGCAGTCCTTTCCTAGCAGCAACCTCTGGTCTGCCTTGTTTGTATGTATTCTTTCTTACTCTTTCAGTAACTTGATGACTGCTCAGTACATGGGAAAGTCAGGCACTCATCATGGCTGGAAGGCAAACCTTAGTGCTACCACATATATTCTGATGGCTGTCACCACTTCACCAAGCCTCCACTTGTAAACTAGATACCTAAATACCACAGTCATAAAAGGAGCCCTACCCTGGCCTGCCATGTGTAGGCATGGCTTTAGAAATGGCTCAAATGTTCCACAACTCGTTTTGTAAGCTTTCCTGGTGATGGGAACCCAGTGCTCACTCATTAACCAATCTGTATGTCTTCTTCAACCTCACAGACCACCTGCAGTATTCCTGAAAGATTCAACTTTGCTTCTGGAGCCAATGTCCAAAATCCTGTTTACCTGCAAGTGGATGAGGCTATTGGCAATGTCATTAATCTGCTCCGAATAGCATCATGTTGAGAAAGACTCTTGTTAATCTGCAAACTCTGCAGTACCAAGCACCTGAAGAAAACCTGGGTTCTAACTGATGTAGAGGGCATTCTATCCAAGGCAAAACCTACTGCTTGGTTGTCAGAATAGAATTTTATCTTCTTATTGGAAGGCTTCTAAGCTCAGACCTTTGAAGCTGCCCAGGTAGACATGAGCTCTAAAAAGGTAATGTCCTTCCAAACTATATGTTCCCACCTCATTGACAAAGGACTGGAGAACCACTGCCCAGCAAAGTATGATGCCCTTCCACCTAGGCCAGGTCCATTGGTATACAGCTTGATTTCCCAGTCCTCTTGCAAAAAGGAGACCTCATAATACTGCTAAAGAAACTGAAAACATACTTTCAAGTCCTGCCTGGTCACCCTAATGTGGTGGCATCTCTGTTATGCTCTTTCAAGAATTCAGGTTAAAACTTTCAGAAATGCTTGCTCTGGAACTATTATCCTGCATTTGAAATTAAGTCACCCTGGCAAAGTCATGATCTCAGCTGTTCTCATATTGCATCTTCCCTTTTCTTTGATATTTATACCCAACCTCCACAGCTTGTCCTGAGACAGACTGAAATTGTGAAAAGGTGTCACCTTCCAGGTCTAGAAATGACAGGATTTTAGCAGGTCCATTGATCTTGCCATACACTAATGGAACCTGTGCCCTCCCATATACATTTTAAAACAATGTGGTACCTTCCTCTTTAGCTTGCTTGACGTCTGTTACTCTTAGGAAGTTGCTCAGGTAGTGGCTGTTGTGTACCTCTAGGTGTGAGATTCCCATATCCAGTGAAGAACTATCTTGAACTATTTAAATGTTGCACAAGCTATGGCACAACCCAAGTTTGCCATGTAACTGGATCCCTAGGACGTACCAGTCTTTCTCCCAAATGGGTAACAAGATAAAGGTTATCTCAGTATCAAGCATGATTATCAGAGGCCCTGCATTGTTCTGATCAATTCAAGCACATTATCCAGTGAAGTGTATTGCACTCGCACTTCTGTCAGTGCTGTTCACTGTTTCACCTCCTAGTTATGATCAGTGGCAAATCAATCTACATTTCCTGGTTCTATTCTTAGGCACCATTGCCAGTGGGGAAACCTTGTAGACAGAATAGTGTGGAGTGTCAAAGAGGTCCAGTTCACTGTCTCAAAATCTATTCCTCATTTAATATATTCCATCCCCCACCACTAAATTCTACCCTGACAAACTCTTGTAAGGACTGTAGATCTCGGGTGACTGGCAACCCTTGTTTTTTGATGCGCTTGGAGGTCAAGTACCCCCACAGTGTGAGTACACATGACCAGAGAAGCAAACTGTCCAATTGAATCTTCCCATGTTTAAAATCCAGTAGCACCTAAACCTCCTTTTGCCTCTTCTATCTTTGTACCTAGCTGCCTCTGCTTGTTATTACCCCATCAAATGTCAGTGTGTCTAGTCTCCTAACTCAGCAATTAATTTACTCTCTTAAGTATCCTGAACTGCTGGTTGCAATCATAAACATAGCAAGCCTTCTCTTATTGTGCTTCTCAAATTATGATTAAATAAGGCAGCACTTAAAATGCTTGTTTGAGCCCTTCTCAGTTGTGAGTACTATCAAATAAGTGAAATCCAGGACTAGTTGTCCCATTACCTTGTTTAGAACCTGGTCATTCTACACTTATCCAGAGCCATGATGCCTTCTCCAAGGTCTCTGAATGCTAAGAGATGAGTCACAAATGTCTGCAGCACTTTGTCAGTGTCTAGTAAATTAAATATCTGTACATAGTGTCCCTTCTGAATGTTTTCTTTTACTGCTTGTGGATGTAATCTGGAAGGTGTTGACAGTGCCATCTGTTAGGTATAACTGGTTATAACTGGTTATTCTCATGCTGCAGGTGTCACATTACGAAGCTCACAGGTATTAAATGCAACTACCCTGCTACCTATCCTCAAACTAGGCAAATGGGAATTGGGGAAATGAGTGTCCTTGATAGCCCATTCAGCTGACACAGATGTGCCTGGGTCTCATGCTGCAACCACCTCAGCCTGTGCCGCAGTCTCTTTTTTCATGCATACCCTGAGGCATTAACATGAGCTCCTGAAACCAGTTGAACTGCCTAGACCCAAATGAGCCCAGAAAACCTATAATATTCAGGCCTCCACATGATCTTGAGAATGCAGTTTATTAGTAAGACCGTTGGGGTCAGTACTTGTATTCAGTATAGTTGGGTCACTTTGCTGTCATTCTGGCTGTGTGACATTTATCTAGACTCCGATGTCCTCTTAATAATCCTCTCTCCCTCTGTCACCCTGAGCATGGCTGTCATCTGTTGCCCTGCCCCTTTTTTGCCATTTCAGTTTCTTGTCATCTCTTCTTGACTCATTCCTCTGGCCTGCTGGCTGCAACAACCCTGACTGTCCCCATCAGCATGCCTATCGCCTACTTCTACCTTCAGTCTCCTGTTTTGTAGGGTGAAAATCAGGTCCATAACTAATATTTACACAAATTACATGATACAACATGTCCTCTTCATAACCTTATATAACTTCCTATATGACCACCAAAAAATCTTTTCTTTAAAATGTTCATCCGTGGCATTACCTCTTCCCATTTTCTCACCATTATTCTCATTTATTGCCTGCCACGTTTTATCTCAGTGCACTGACTGTCTAACCAGAGTTTGCATTTTTTTTTTTTTTTTTTTTTGAGGAGTATAGCAACTCTGGTTTGGAACATTAACCTTATTTATTTAGGTACTTGTTTGTTTATTTATTTATCCATTTATTTATGTATTTATTATTTATTATGCAGAAAAATATTTGCGAATAGTATCACCATGACTTATGTCTACATACATGCCTGCCCTACTTTGAAAAGTTCCCCTTCTGTATACATTTATGATTATTTTATTTGTTATAACTACTTACAGACTTCTTCTGAGCCATTCTGCATTCTTTTCTATCCAATAACTTAGAAGCATTTATTGCTTTGCCCTTTAAAACTTTCCCCCTTCTCACTCTTTTTTTAAGCCCCTTTTTGACCTTTAGGCACCCACCTTGCATGAGGAATAAACTAAACCAAGCACCTGATACAGAACTAGAACCCCAAGTCTTCAGCTCTACCAACTTTATTATTTCAGTTTTCTTCTTTTGTTTCCTTATTTTTACATTTCAGCATTTATAAGTGGTCCTGTGGCTTGACAATCATCATTGTGTCCCATGTGGTCTTCCATAAGATGGTGGCTACATGCCTAAGCATGGGGATATCATTGGGATAGCAACCCAGTCCTCCAGCCAATGCCAACTAAACTAGTAACATGGCAATGACCAGCAGTCAGTGTCTCATTCTATTTGAAATACCAAACTTTCAAATGCATGTAGCAACACTGCTTTTCAAATCACCACTAAAACCTCAGATATTGCCACAGGAACAAAATTAAATGTGAACGCAACCAATGTTTATGCTATTAATAGTAGCTGTTAACATTATCACCCACTCAACTGTAATCAGGCAGTCACACTGCTAAGTGTATGTGTGTGTGTGTGTGTGTGTGTGTGTGTGTGTGTGTGTGTGTGTGTGTGTGTGTGTGTGTGTGTGTGTTGATTCCTTGATTCCCACAATAACTGGTAGCCAGTGTGTCATACTATTTAGTTTGCACAGGTTCCACCAGTGGCCTGCCACAGTGGCAACTATAATACTTGCTTTCTACCTGACTCTTTAACAGCACTATCACAGTTTACTACATGCATTCTGTTTGTATAGCTTATAAAAGCCTGCCCTCTAACATCAACAGAAACATAATAAAGCACTGTATGATAGCCATATACAATTCAGACTACTTTCTTGTAAATATCATTCCACTTCTGGAAAAAAGTGATTAAGTTGGGATTTTAATAACTGCAGCAGCATAATGTAGCTTAACCCCACCCTAAAGTATTAGCTTTTCACTGTAGCAGTCAACCTCCTCAAAGCACAGTAACTGACACTTCCTTAGTAATCCTCCCTCAATTCCCAACCCTCTTCTGCTGTGTTTATTTGCGTTTATCATTTAGAAGGCATCCAATAAAAACTGACCAAGTGACTAACACCAAGCAATCAAATGCACAGCACCCAGTAACACTCAATGTCTTTAATTATTTTCCTATAGATAGATATGCCTGTATATATCGCTGCAACACAACAGACCTTTTACCAAGCTTTTACAAAGAGAAAATCCACAGTGCAGTAAGTTCAGCATGATTACTTCCGGTACTTTGGCTCTGCAGGACTTACCTATGAGTCCAGAACAACAAAAGCCTGGTGAATTGGTCACATCTTATAGACACACCTCTTGCATGCTTTGAATTTTTAAACAAAGTGGCCAGACTACCCACATTCCAAGAAGAACCCTTAGAATCAACTTCAAATACCTTGGAATTTTGCTAGACCAGTGTTTGTTTTTAAATTTCAGTTCCACATCAATATCCAAAATAAACACTCTCTTATTCTGGGAAAAATATCACACTTCCTTCCCCTAGTGCCACCAGTAAAGCAATTTTATCTGCTCACCTACAGGGTGGCTGACCCATCATAACTAATGCAGGATAGAAAAAAAAAACAGATTGGTCTTCATTCTATATCCAACAATGTATGCAGCTTCGTCTCCCTGGCCTTCTAAGGAGAACAGCATTTCTTAGATTTAGAAAAAGCCAAATGGCTTCCTATAAAGCAAAGCTTCATTCTACTCCTGTCATTCCTAACCTATGAACTATTACACCTACAAATCTTCAACGACTTTCCTTGTTAGCCGACTAAAATGTCTACCACTACCTAAAGCCTTAGGTCCCAGTACTCCATGGCCCAAAACATTCCTCATAGTAAACTATACTGTCAAACCACTGATTCTTTGTAATGGCTCTCCAAAGACGGGAATCACTCCTAACAAGCATAAAATCAATCACATCCTTTCAAGATACAAACTCAAAAAACAATCCTCTATAGTCAAGCAACATATAATGTTTTACTAAACATGGAGCACTTGAAAACTAGACCGATTCCACATCTCTCATAATCACCCACACTTCCAACTAGATAAGTACCTCCCAAACATTTACAACAGACATCACCGTACAGCACATCCCCAGCTCTGTTCCTCTCATCATTTCAACTCTCAACCTTGAGTACTTTTCAAAAATTCCTTTCAATCTCCTTCTTCTCCCCACCTCCCATCATTGAAAACTATCTTGTTGGATAATGTAAATAATATTAATAATGTAAATAATGTGAATGGGCGGCCACAGTGGCGCAGCGGTTAGCGTTGTCACCTTACAGCAAGAGGCTCTCCAGTTTGATCCTCGGCAGGGGTAACTTCTGTGCAGAGTCTGCATGTCCTCCCTGTGGTCGTGTGGGTGTCCTCCAGGTGCTCTGGTTTCATCCCAAAAACATGCTG
>NC_056737.1:821517160-821662160 GCF_019279795.1 Protopterus annectens | reverse complement strand
TATATATATATATATATATATATATATATATATATGCACATATTAATTGCCACAGTGCATGCAGCCTATCAGAGTGAGAAGCAATGATTTATTCTGATTTATTCACATTAGATTTCCCTGGACATGACACAGCCAGGTATATGATCAAGTCAATATGCGTCTAATTGCATACAAAGCACATCAATTAATGGCTAATGAATAACGACTGTAGCTAGTCAGCCAATCCTGTGACAAAAACAATTTGAAAAGGCTGCAGCTTACAATCTGGAAGTGGACTTAGAGCCAGGTAAACATATAGGTGTTCACCACATGCACACAAGGCAGTGGAAGTGGTCACAAACTGCTAGGATTGTACATCTTTATTGCATAATGAAACAGACAGGTATGATATGGTATGTGAGATGATCAGGTAGACTCATACATGACTGGACAGTGTGGTAGAAAAATAGTCTATTCCATGAGCACAAATTAAGTGCACCTGTAACATTATGGTTGTGTTAGCACAGCCAGATATCTAACTGTTGACTTGCAGGTGTCCTTATTTGTACAACTGTCACCGATCAGTCCTGTCTGTAGGCACTACATCTTCATTTAAGTGATTCACACCTCATTCACTTTATCCTACTTGCACTATGTTGTCTGGAGGAGGCTGTTGATATTGACTTGGCAATGCCCAAAAAATATTTTCAGATGTCTGAGCTATTGGTCCACCATATTCTTCATCCATAACAAGTACTTTCTGACCAGTGTACTGCATTTCAAAATGCCAGAGGAAGAAATGAGGTACAAAGAGGTGCTGGATTTTCACTGTCTTCAGATAGTATCCCCTTTTCTTTCTTGTAGGTGCTCTGGATGTCCTCGTCTGCTAAGTAGCCGAGCTGCAAGATATTTTTATATAGGGATAATAATACATCTGTTCAATAACAAAACAGATTGCCACATGCCTGAAACTGACACCACAATATTCAGTGGTAGCGGAACTGGCTAATCTTTAATGCTATTGAGGAGAAATTCACCCTCAGAGATGTTATATTAACTTTTGAAATCTTTTATGTTCATTATCACTTACGTGTTTCCATCTTTTCCATCTCTTCTAAACACTCATGAAGCATGCTGCACAGTGCCGTATACAAACATCCTACTTCAGATGTAATACAACCATGGGACATAAGAACATAAACCAGGGATACAAGCTTTTCACTATCATCTATATACAGATAATCAGTGCATAGTTTACAACTGCCTATATACTTGTCTATGAGAATGTGCCATCGGAAACCATACTCTTATTTACCTCCATAATCTTTGTGGCCTTCAGTGTGGTCAGAAATGCCAGTTCCTGATACATCTTTATTATGCACGAGTCACTGAACTTCACAAGTACACAATTATAGAATGTCTTCACAGAGGCAACTGTGTATACAGACATGGGGACTCTCTTTCAGTGTAACTTTTGAATTATCTGGGTAAGACAGTGTTTTGGGACACAGCTAGCATAGTGCATATGTAAAATACTGTTAGCTTCTAATGGATGCACTAACAAAGTGGGCATGCACTGTTGTCATTTTCAGTTCTTTTTCAGTTGTTATTGTGTGTTAGGAATCCAAAGTGGGCATGCACTGTTAGTTGTCATTTTTAGCTGTTTTTCAGTTGTTATTGTGTGTTAGGAATCTCAGAATCAGATGTATTAGGGCATGTCAGTGGGTTGCTTACCTCTATAGTTCCTTACCACGCTTAGCATCATTCTACAGTCAAGGTGACATTTCACCCCTTGCATCTGGTGGTAACTTTGTTGTGTAGCCCAGACCCTTATCTTCATGAAAAATACATTTGCTTTCTTTAATCGCACTCTACTTCTTTACCCCTGCCATAATATTCCCTTGCAAATTAACTGTCCTACCCTGGTGGACTAGCATATTCATCTCTGTCCTTCACTTTCCTTGGGGGTGTCACTGAAATGAACATTTTTTTTTTCCATTCTCCTAAAAATATCAGTCTCCTCACTTGACAACAGTTATAATAAGCATGATACCTTCTATTACTGCTAACCTCTAATATTGCTGCAAATTAGTAGTGAAATACAACAACAGAAAACAGTCAAATTAATATTTGTAGTATAGTGCAAAAGTATGCCCTACTTATAAACTGCAGTGAAAAAATTAAACCTGACATGTTAAGTGTTTCTAAATCATGACTAAAAAAGACTTCCTCCTTTCCTTTGTCCCCCCCCCCCTTTCTTCCTCCAGCTTTCTCTTCAGTTTAACATCTATCAGTGTGACACACCTTGTTGTTGCCAAAAGTGGGGCCCCTTTGCTCTTGGTGTGAATTTCTTGGCATCCACGCCTCAAGCACATAATATGCCAGTTATGGTTGGAGACTTCATCATAATCCTCTATGCTTTAAATAAATTAACTCGTGGCTTTCTAAGAGGCAACGCATTGCAAAATAAAAGCCATTATTTGAATTGGCTTATGTTCTCTCAGGAGTCCATCAAGGGTCTGTTTCAGGTCTGTCACTTTTCAGCATAGCATTTTCATTTCCACTTAAACATAAAGGCATTTGAATTGCCAAATATGGAAAAGATATCAAGTTAGGATGAGCTATTTCTAATGATACTTATAATACATGCATTAAATACCTGCCTAGTGTAGTGTAGTAAAATGTCTGGATAGGAATGAGTTTAACATAAATTTTAATAAATGCGATTTCAAGACTTTTAGGCATTTGAAAATCAATCATGACATCTTATTATGAAACATTTCTGTTAAAAGCACTTCCTTATTTAAAGGTGTTAGGGTCTACAATGATCTCAAACTGAATTTTTAAGGCAAAGCTTCAGTACTGAACAGAGACACAGCTCAGGTGGGGTGAAACAAGAGGTTGCTCTGTTCACAATATGTATTGGGATGTGTTCATTATTTGCCAATGGAACAGAATTGCAATACCAGCATTCAGAAATGAATAGAAATACTATATTTGTGGCCACAGCTGAATCTATGTATGCTATTCTAACCAACAAAACACTTGTTACATTTGTTGTCACTGGCTTGCTACAGTTTAAGACCATTCCTTTTCGCTTATCTTGGAGAGATTACTTTTTTTTTTTTTTTTTTTTTTTTTTTTTGTGGTCTCCAGCTTTAGGGGAGTGCCAGATTAGGGAGCTACATTGGACACTAGGTGAGGTAGCTATGGCTCTGGTGGTCAAACCTAATGTCTTAAAAGTATGTGCACAACTTCTCAAAAGTTTTCAGTCTAGCTCTGCTTTACTTATAAAATTATTTGCAACTTATGTTAGAGTAATTATTAAGTCATATTTTATGTTTTGCTCCTATTATAAGGGGAATTTAATTTTCCTTAAGGGGGCAAAGAAAATTTACTAGATGCATACATGATGTTTAAGATCTTCAATATTCTGACAGACTTCTACTTATGGGCTTATTTTCCATTTATTACTGCTTTCTTTGAGGCAAACTATGCTTAGGGTTCAAAGCTCAGCACAATGATGAGTTCAGAATCCTTCTAGGGTTGGTGTTAACTTATTCTAAAATACTGTTGTGAGATAGCAATCTTGGCAATATGAACTGAGATCTTCCCATTGTAAATGCAGTCTCTGTCAGTCTGCTCAGACAGGTGTACCACCATCTACTATGGAAATCATTATTTGCCTAAACATGTCCTCAATATCTGGACCCACAAAATCATTATCTACACTTTACTTGCTCCATCTTTTTATGACCATTTACCATGGTCTTGTGACTGAAGGCTGCAAATATCTTAGCACTACCATATTTTTATGCAGTCAAGTTTAACACACACACACACACACACACACACACACACACACACACACACACACACACTAGGGCTAGCATCTGCTCCTCTTTATGCAGGACAGTCCCTCTTTGGGCAGTTGTGTTCTGTGAGAAAACATAAGAAATGGCAAATGTCCTGAGATGTTAGGATAAAAATTGTTTCCTATATTCCCTTTAACAGTTATAAAAAAAATATTATCTGTATGAAACATTGTAGTGTTATATGAAACAACAGAAATTGTTTACTTTGCAGAAAAGTGAAGTCCAGTTCTTTGCTCTGGTGTGGACATGTCTCGCTCTGCAAAATCTCTCATTTCCATAAAAAAGATCCACTTTGAACATTTGAAAAGGTAGCAACCCTGACACAAATTCAGGATATATATATATACATGCATTTTGTAGTTTCTGTTCCTGTCTAAACAAACCTCTGTCTTCAGTCAAAATAACATGCATGATTCTCCTCCATAACTTATAAAATATCCTATTACCCCATGGGAAGATGTTTTTTTCTGGAATGTGCCAGGTTTGCATTATTTGCTTGGGACAGTATTGAATTAAAAGCTTATGAAACTCTGTGATAGTTTTGATCAAGATCAATACATACTGGTCTGGCCCTGTAGCTCAGAAAGATAAAGCCCTTAATTTGCCCCTGACAACCTTTGCTCAACTAGCCGCACAGATGTTGGAGGAACCCGCTAGGGGAGGATGGGATTGAGCAGTCAATGTCAGTTTACCTATCCTAGAGGGGAAGGATCCTGTCTAGGATCACTGCAACAGCCGCATTAAGAGCCTGGTGAGCTCTACTCTGCAAGCAGTATACCTGTTAGGGAGAGGTTGCTCATGCACAAAAGTGAACATACACCTACTATATGCAGCAGTTGCTGAGCCTGCAAGACTGCTGTGGGTGGCAAAGGGTGAGGGTACACTCTGCGGCAGCATTATGATACTGCACCAACATAATCAGTCTCCTCACCAGCCTTGGACATGGGCCTGGTGGAGCCCAGAAAAAGCTCATGCAGGTCCAGTAGACCCAATGAACAAGGATAGGAGATGGTGGCAGCTGATGGCCAGCTGTAGGAAGGGCTAGCAGCCAAAAAAGTCAAAATACACTGAGATCATCTGAGGGGTATACTTCTCTCTGAAAATCTGGAATGACAGTAAATGTGAGCTGAAGAAAAGGGTTCCTATTAGAAAACCGAATGCTTGAAATGTCGAATGTCATATGGTCGACATTTCAAGAGTTCGAAGGTTGAACGTAACGGCGCCATACAGTGCAGAATGGGAGAATTTCCCTTTTCTGCACTGAAGTGCGGTCTTGGAGTTGGTATATTTAAGTAGGGGGGGTGTTGGGGGTGCAGGGGGGCTTGCCCCCCCCTGCTCGCACCATTAAGGTCAGTTTTTCTTTTTTTTTATTGCATATTCGATCTTTCAAACTTTGACCATATGTTGTCGAACATATGGGATTCCAAGTTTTGAAAGCTCAAATATATAATATAGACCCGAAGAAAACAAGTTATCTATTTTAGGAGCTTCTTCACCCCTCCCTAGGTACTGCAAATATGTACTCTTCCTTTTTAGTAGGTAACCTAAACCTTATCTTACTTTCTGTTAGATAATCCAGGTCTTATTCCAATTTATTTAATTTAATGAGAGTTAAATACTCAGATGCACTGTTTAATGACAACAGATTCAGCAAAACCTTAATCTTCCCTTTTACACCCCATACATATCCCATCTCCACTCTCAATACTTGCTCAATTTTTCACAATATTCTTCTTTCTTTTATTGCATCTCTGCTCAAAGCATTGCACTTTGATTTGAAACGTTCATTTTCATACTTGACTCTGACTCCAGCTTTATTTTCTTGCAGCTTGTTGCTCATTCATAACCTAGCTTCTTATTTTAATCTATAGTAGTATCTTCTTAGTTTCTGTTGTGCAATTGCAAGTTTTAAAAAATAAAGATAATATAATCCCCATTTCTAAACTTGATGAATGTTGCTTTATTTGCTTGTTTCCATCTTTTTCAAAAATAATCATGGCCTTAGCTGATTCTGCACTAATGAAGGACATCAGTCCATCATGAATGATTGGAGTTCACAGCTGACCACAGTACAATCATTACTCTTCTTCCCATAATAAATACTATTTGCTAGCACATGCTAAGAGAAAGGAGTCTTTTTTATTGACATGACAAAGGATTTCTCCAACATAAGCACATAGGCAAGTTTGGTCTTAAATGTTGCAGTATAAGTGGTACAGCTATGCTGTCTCTTTTCCTTTCTGTCTGCATACTCTGGTATCTGGAGTATCTCATAGCTCCATTCTGCTTTACTTCCATTTACCATTCTCTTTAATTGCTGGAACCTGTGTTCTGAGAGATTGCCTTCCAATCTATCTGCAGATATACAGAGCTCAGTATATATTTTTTGGTTTTAGAGTTTATACTGTTAATTATTGCTTAGATCTCTGTTGAA
Organism: Protopterus annectens; assembly: GCF_019279795.1. Lineage (NCBI taxonomy): Eukaryota > Metazoa > Chordata > Ceratodontiformes > Protopteridae > Protopterus > Protopterus annectens. The sequence goes on along the minus strand of NC_056737.1, from coordinate 821,655,872 downwards.
ACTGTTGTCTCCCTGTTCTGAGAGACTGCTTTCCAATCTATCTGCAAATATACAGAGCTGAGTATATTTTTTTGGTTTTAGAGTTTGTACTATTAATTGTTGTTAGATCTCTGTTGAAATTGTTTTGTCCCACCTCCCCCTATTTTCTGCTGTGTCTTCTGTTGGTATAACTGTTTTTTACAGCTTGTGTGTTATCTAACTCAAGGATCACTTGCATAAAATTAGACCTGTTAGTAACAGCCTGCATTTAGTTCCTGGAACCTGTGTTCTGTGAGACTGCCTTCCAATCTATCTGCAGATATACAGAGCTGAGTATATATTTTTTGGTTTTAGAGTTTGTACTGTTAATTGTTGCTTAGAACTCTGTTGAAGCTGTTGTCTCCCTGTTCTGAAAGACTGCTTTCCAATCTATCTGCTTGAAAACTACCAGAACAGGGCTCAGTTTTGAGATTTTTTTTACTGGTTAATTGGGTAATCTAAAGCTGTTTTAAGTGTATTTTTACTGTTAGTAGTCATTTAAAGCTGTTTTAAGTGTAATTTTACTGTTTTTGCCTTATCTTTTAAAAAAAAATGTCCTTGTTTCCCACTTTTCTAAGCTAGTATAGTCCAGTTTTAAGGCTAGTGCTGAATTCAGAGCTGTGTTATAAGTTTCTGATTTGCCCATACCTTACTTGGATAGAAGGAGGTTTCTCTGTTCACCTGTGAGAGAGGGAGCTTTGAGCAGCCATCTGTCCCTGGAGGAGTGGTTCCAGCCCAGAAGTTAGTAGTTTATAGGCCATTTTGGGCTAATTTCTATCTCTTTCATTTCCCTGCTGTAAAAAACTCGTTTGCACGGTTTTGCACATCCGGGCAGCGCCGGTTAGCTAGGGCTAAATTATTCCCAGCTCCACTAAGTCTTCTCTTCAGTTTTTCCCTTGAAAGTAGTCTAACTCACAACCTAAGCACTTAAAAAGCATCCTACAGTGCAGCAATTGCTCAGACCTAATAGCAAGCACTAATATACCCCGACACTTGATTGCCCAGCAGGGCAAGGCTCATTATTCACCAACCAAGTGACTAAACAGCTCACCCTACTATTCAGGCATGATCAAAGGGCAATTTCAGGTATACTCAGTGAAAAACTTTTCTATAGCAAACTTCACCATACTTAAGACAGAGGTGGTAAGTTTCACAGCCCCCACGCTAAAGGATAACAGTGTCCAAGATGCAAGAACCTTTACAAATGCACTCTATGAGCACCTACAAGGATGCATGGATCGTGCCATCCCTAGCAAAAACAAGACTCACTCCTCTAAGAGAAGGAAACCAGTCTGGTGGATCCCTGCCATAAACATGCTATACAATAGAAGGAGGAAACTAGTTCAGAAAAAAAGCAAATCCCAAGAAGGAAAGACATCCCTGATCAGTATCAGTAAGAAACTAAGGTCCCTCATAAAGTCATCCAAGGCTAACTTCGAAAGAAAAATAACCAAGGATTCGAAAGATAACCACAAAGCCTTCAACTATGTCAAGAATCTAAGTGGCAACTCACAGATATGCTCTGAGCTAGTGCAAAATAGCACAAAATATACTGAACCTACTGATATTGCCAACACCCTGGCAGATAGATTCGGTGCAAACTTCACCCCCCTCTCACCCCCAAAAGGGCCCACAACAATACCAGAAATGTGTAGTGTTCTGGAAATCACAGGCGCACCGGTGAAAACAGCCCTTTCAAAAGCCAAAAACACAGCGTCAGTGGGGCCAGATGGTGTCCCAGGCTGCATCTTGCACGAACTACAGAATGAACTAACCCCCCCACCTAAACACACTGTTCAACCTCAGCCTCTCCACAGGCTACGTGCCCATAGAATGATGCACAGCAACAGTTATTCTGCTCCACAAAGGAGGGGCTACAACTGAACCTGGTGACTAGCCTGGTCTGCAAGGCTATGGAGCGCATCATCATGGAACTCATTAATAAAGACATTGAAAACCTCCAAACACTTGCCCGACCCAGTTTGGCTTTGTTAAGGGCAGATTATGCCTACTAAACCTGGTTGACTTCTTCGAGACAGTCACCAAGGCCATAGATGTGGGGAAGGTGGTTTACACAGCCTACCTTGACCTCACCAAGGCTTTTGACACCATTGCCCACTCAGGAATTATAGAAAAACTCACCAGCCTGAACATAAACCCCTACGTCATGAGATGGATTGCCAACTGGCTTACAGACAGAACTCACACAGTAAGAATAGCGTGCTCCAGGTCTGACTCTAAACCAGTCACAAGTGGTGTCCCACAAGGCTTGGTCCTGGGAACCCTACTATTTGGCATATACTTCTCAGAAGTACAGGCAAACACAAGAGGACTATGGCTAACCAAGTTCGCCAATGACTGCAAACTGGGAGCCATAATTGACTCTCCGGCTGACACAGACATTTTCCAAAAGGGCCTTACTGAGACGGACACCTGGTGTTAAAGTCATGGTCTCAAGCTAAATGCCAAAAAATGCATAGTCATCCCATTTGGGAAAAACGAAATACCCATGAATTACCACATAGGTGGCAGCCCCCTTAATACAGAAGAGGTAATAAGAGATCTGGGGACCCAGGTAGATAGTAATCTCTCCTTTGACAATCATATTGCCAAAGTAGTTAGAAAATCCTTCTATGTAGCCCATCTAATTACTAAAGGGTTCACATCTAGAAATAAAGAGGTTATAGTGCCCCTCTACTCATCACTCATCAGACCCATCATAGACTATAATGCCCCATTTGGGATGTACCTCACAAGATACTTCCAACAGCTGGAAAAACCACAAATGTACCTCACCAAGAGGATTACTGGCCTCAAACATATGTCCTACGCAGCCCGACTGGAAAAACTCCGGCTGTACTCAGTGGCATATCGCTTACTCAGAGGTGATCTCTGCCTGACTTACAAAGCCATGTCCAACTCAGAATTGATAGACATGCTCCACCTAAAGAAATCCAAGTCACTGCAAGCCACTCGCTCTAGTGAGCTAAACCTCACCACAACAATAAATAGAATATGCTGGAGGGATAGATTCCTGTCACAAAGACTCCCCATGATTTGGAACAAAATTCCTAACTACATTAGGCAGAGCCCCTCACTAACACTCTTCAACAGAAACCTTGACAAGTGGATGGGTAACAGAAAATACACCACTGGGATCACTTCATTGGCTCTTCTTGACAGAGGCTCAGTTAATTAATCAATGGGATGGTGAAAGCTGACACACTCTGGCTAGGCTTATAAATACCCTCGGGCAGATAGCCTAGTACCTCCCTTGAACCTATGAACCTATATATAGAGCTGAGTATTTTTTTTTTGGTTTTAGTGTTTGTACTGTTAATTCTTGCTTCTCTGTTGAAATTGTTTTGTCCCACCTCCCACTATTGTTTGCCATGTCTTCAGTTGGTATAACTGGTTTTTACAGCTTGTGTGTTATCTAACTCAAGGATCACTTGCATAAAATTAGACCTGTTAGTAACAGCCTGCATTTAATTGCTGGAACCTGTGTTCTGAGAGACTGCCTTCCAATTTATCTGCAGATATACAGAGCTGAGTATATTTATTTTGGTTTTAGAGTTTGTACTGTTAATTGTTGCTTAGATCTCTGTTGAAACTGTTGTCTCCCTATTCTGAGAGACTGCTTTTCAATCTACCTGCAAATATACAGAGCTGAGTATATTTTTTGGTTTTAGAGTTTGTACTGTTAATTGTTGCTTAGATCTCTGTTGAAACTGTTTTGTCCCACCTCCCCCTATTTTCTGCCATGTCTTCAGTTGGTATAACTGTTTTTTTACAGCTTGTGTGTTATCTAACTCAAGGATTACTTGCATAAAATTAGACCTGTTAGTAACAGCCTGCATTTAATTGCTGGAACCTGTGTTCTGAAAGACTGCCTTCCAATCTATCTGCAGATATACACAGCTGAGTATATTTTTTTGGTTTTAGAGTTTGTAGTGTTAATTGTTGCTTAGATCTCTGTTGAAACTGTTTTGTCTCACCTCCTCCTATTTTCTGCCGTGTCTTCAGTTGGTATAACTGTTTTTACAGCTTGTGTGTTATCTGACTCAAGAATCACTTGCATAAAATTAGACCTGTTAGTAACAGCCTGCATTTAATTGCTGGAACCTGTGTTCTGAGAGACTGCCTTCCAATCTATCTGCAGATATACAGAGCTGAGTATATATTTTTTGTTTTAGAGTTTGTACTGTTAATTGTTGCTTAGATCTCTGTTGAAACTGTTGTCTCCCTGTTCTGAGAGACTGCTTTCCAATCAATCTGCAAATATACAGAGCTGAGTATTTTTTTGGTTTTAGTTACTGTTAATTGTTGCTTAGATCTCTGTTGAAACTGTTTTGTCCCACCTCTCCCTATTTTCTACCATGTCTTCAGTTGGTATTACTGTTTTTTACAGCTTGTGTGTTATCTACCTCAAGGATCACTTGCATAAAATTAGACCTGATAGTAACAGCCTGCATTTAATTGCTGGAACCTGTGTTCTGAGAGACTGCCTTACAATCTATCTGCAGATATACAGAGCTGAGTATATATTTTTTGTTTTAGAGTTTGTGCTGTTAATTGTTGCTTAGAACTCTGTTGAAACTGTTGTCTCCCTGTTCTGAGAGACTGCTTTCCAAGCTATCTGCAAATATACAGAGCTGAGTATATTTTTTGGTTTTAGAGATTGTACTGTTAATTGTTGCTTAGATCTCTGTTGAAACTGTTTGTCCCACCCACCCTCCCTATTTGTGGCTTGTAGTTAAAATTTGGTGGCTTTTGCAGTTGCCCGCCCCACTGTAGATTTGATCTGGGACACTCCCCCAGTCCCATCACTTTACCAAATTCTACCTAATAAACTCTTTCTGCACTTGCTTTTAGTCCTTTTTAATTTAATTGCATTTTTTAAACTGTGTTTGGTCTAATATTGCTACATACTAAAGTGTGCTAGCTTGCACTACATGTGAATTGTTTTTACTACTGTTTTAGCTACTTTTCTGTAAAAAAAAACAAAAACTGTAAGCCTGTTTCCTACCTTTCCTGTAACTAGTGTTCAGATATAGATTTTCTGTATCCAGGACTGTATGTATGCCACTGAGCCCCCCAAGCCTTTCTGTTTTGGAGGGAAGTCTTGTAGCTTATCAGTGGGGGTGGTAAGCACTAGGTAACCTGTCTACCACATAAGGAGTGGTTCTGGCCCAGAAATTTTAGTTATTGGCCATTTGGGCAATCTCTTCCATCTCTCTCAACTTTCTGATTTGAAAGCCTGCATTTGCACTTGTTTCTGTCCTGTAACTCATCTAGTGCAGATACAGATTCTTAGTTTTAGCACTCAAATTTGCTTGTTCATGCTCAGCACTTGTTCAGAACTTGTAAGCACTAAATAAGCTACTAATTACTATAGCACTCAATCTTCCTCATTACCTAGAGGAAAACAGTCTTTGTACTTACTTTTCTCACTTACTTAGAGAAAAACGGCTCTTGTACTCACTTTCCTCACTTATCTAGAAGAAAATAGTTTTTTATTCAGGCATGTCCAAGGGTCAGCTCCCAGTGTTCTCTCCTATCTGATGAATCTGGGCATCTTGAGACAATGTAGAAATTACCTCATGTACACAGACAACCCACTCCTCCTACCACCGAATACTACAACCTGTGTGAGATGCACTTATCTAGCCAAACTGGAGGTAAATCTCTCTCTCCTACCAAGACTGAACTTGACAGTCATGAGGCAAAGGTAAACATCTGCACCACACCACACTCATCACATAGTCTCACTAAATCTACACCACCAAAATCCACACATGGTAACACAAAAACATTTGCGGAGGCTCTCAGTAATAATCTGTCTAAGCAACAGAGACCTCCAAAGCAGAAACGCAAGCAACCTCCATCCCCAACACAACCCAAATGACACATAGCCCACAGACTCAGTGTGCCACTCAACCACAGCCAATAAGGCAAAACAACATACCCAACACACTAGTCATAGGTGACTCTATAGTCAGGCACACTGATGTCCCACTCACCAGGCTAAACAAGAAGAAGGTTACTGTCAGCTGCCTGTCAGGTGCCAGGATCTGCCACATAACCCACGCACTCAGGTCACTCCACAACAAGTACAGATATGACTCTGTCATTGTCCATGTTGGTGTGAATGACCTGAGATGTACCTCCCTGGACTACATGAAAAGAGACATGGAAGAGCTCTCCGATCTTGTAGCCCAGGCAGGTATGACCCTAGCCCTGAGTAGCATTCTGCCATCACCCAGAATTATACTGCAGTACAAGGACAAAATGATTGACGTCAGCAATTGGCTAAGCTTCTGGTGTCATTCTAAGGGGATCCAGTATCTGTCTGCTTGGGATGACATGGTCGACAGACCACGATGCTTTGCCACAGATGGCCTGCACCTGTTGCCCCTGGGATTCCGGATACTGGCTAAGGCTCTTGCTGCCCCTATAGTGTCTTTTTTAGGCAAGGTTCAAATGACAAATTCACCACCGTAGCAGGAACAGGCAAGCAAAAACTGAGGGTAATGCTACTCAATGCTAGAAGTCTAAATCTCAAAATGCACTCACTTGAGGCACTCCTTAAAATGGAGAACATCGATATCTGTGTCGTGACTGAGACCTGGTTCAAGGCTCCAGAGAGCACCCCTGCACTATCAGGCTATAACTCATACCACACTTTTCAACCATGTAATCTGGACCGAAACACCAAAGGTGGAGGTGTGTCCATATTCATTAAGGATATCCACACCTCCATGCTAGTTGCTCAGCATAATGCATCCGAGGTTATCCAAGTGCAACAATTTCTGGGCAAAACTGCAATCCAAATTGTAGCTTGCTACAGATCCCCCACCACGCCCCAGGATTCCCACTCCTCTTTTCTTGATGTACTGGAAAATATTATGGTTCAACCAAACACCCTAATAATGTGTGACTTCAACTACCTCACCATTAACTGGGAAAATTACTCGTGTACCAACTCCTTAGCTCAACGCTTTCTGGAATTCATAAACTCCAATGCCCTGGATCAACTTATTCACACCCTCACCAGAGGCAACAATATCCTAGACCTAGTCATTACCAACATGAGTAACCGGTGTTCCACACCTGAGGTCAACTCCTCATTGGTCCGATCCAACCATAAGCTAATCACCCTTGATATCCACATCCCACCCCCACCCCCCATTAAGGAAACCACAGTAAAAAATTTCTCCAAAGCCAACTTCATGCTTCTTAAGACAAAAGTGGTGAACTTCATGACACCCATGCAGATGGACAATACAGTTACGACTGTTGAATCCCACAAATGCACTCTATAAGCACTTACATGAGTTCATGGATCGTGCTATCCCAAACAGAACCAAGACGTTATCCTCCAAAAAAAGGAAGTCAATCTGTTGGTCCCCTACCATAAACAAACTGTATAACAGAAGGAAGAAACTGTTGCAAAAGAGAGTAAAATCCCATGAGTGGAGGAGCTCCCTGGTCAGCCTCAGTAAGAAGCTGAGATCCCTTATAAGATCCTCCAAAGCTAGCTACAAAAACAAAATCACTACTAATTCTAAGGACAACCACAAAGCATTCTATAGCTATGTCAAGAATCTCGATGGCAACACCCAGATCTGCTCTGAGATACAGCACAACGGCACAAAAATTACAAAACCAACTGATATTGCCAACATCCTGGCAGATAGGTTCAGTGCTAACTTTACCCCCCCCCCACCCCCTAAAGGGCCCATATCTATACAGGAAGAATGCAGAGTCCCTGTAATCACAACTACGCAGGTAAAAGCTGCATTCTCTAAAGCCAAAAACACAGCATCCATGGGACCAGACAACATCCCAGGCTGCATTTTACACGAACATCAGAACGAACTGGCTCCCCACTTAAGCACTATGTTCAATAATAGCCTTGCATCAGGCTTTGTGCCCACTGAATGGTGCACAACAACAGTTATCCCACTCCACAAAGGGGGAGCCACCACTGATCCCGGGAACTAATGACATATTAGCCTGATGAGCCTGGTCTGCAAGGCCATGGAACGTATCATCATGGAACTCATAAACAAAGACATTGGTAACCTCCAAACTCTGGATCCCACCCAGTTCAGGTTTGTGAAAGGCAGATCATGCCTCCTGAACCTGATTGACTTCTTTGAGGCAGTCACCAAAGCCGTAGATGAAGGTAAGGTGGCTTACACAGCCTAGACCTCGCCAAGGCTTTCAACACCATCCCCCATTCTGGAATTATAACTAAACTCACTAAACTAGGTATAAATCCCTACATCACAAGATGGGTTACCAACTGGCTCACTGACAGAACCCACACTGTAAAAGTTGCAGACTCCAAATCTGACCTCGAAGCAGTGACAAGTGGAGTACCACATGGTTCCGTCCTGGGACCTCTCCTGTTTGGTATCTAGTTCTCTGAAGTACAGGCTAACACAGAAGGCCTCTGGCTAACAAAGTTCACAGATGACTGCAAACTAGGAGCCATAGTAAAGTCCCCAAATGATGTGGACATCCTACAGAAGGGCCTCGCTGAGACAGATGCCTGGTGTCAGAGCCATGGCCTCAAGCTCAATGCCAAAAAGTGCAGTGTCATCCCCTTTGGTAAAAACTCTGTACCCATGAACTACCACATAGGCAGCAATCTACTTAACACTGAATATGTGATAAGAGACCTTGGGACCCAGGTGGACAGTAGTCTCTCCTTCGATAGTCACATCACCACAGTAGTCAGGAAATACTTCTATGTGGCATACCTCATCACAAAAGGGTTCTCATCCAGGAAAAAATAGGTAATTGTTGCTCTCTACTCGACACTCATTAGACCCATTATAGAGTACAATGCCCCTTTTGGAATGTACCTCACAAGACATCTGCAGCAGCTGGAAAGGCCACAGAAGTACCTCACAAAGAGGATTACTGACCTCAAACAAATGCCCTACACTGACCGTCTCAAAAAACTCCAGCTTTACTCCGTAGCATATCACCTACTCCAAGGTGATCTCTGCCTAATATATAAAGCTATGTCAAACCCAGAGCTGTTGGACATGCTACACCTAAAGAAATCCCAATCCCTTCGAGCTACATGCTCGAGGGACCTAAACCTTGTCACCACAATAAACAGGACATGTTGCAGGGATAGATTCCTGTCCCAGAGACTTCCCATACTCTGGAACAGGCTACCCATCTATATCAAGAAAAGTTCTTCATTAGCACTCTTCAAGAAAAATCTTGATGAGTGGATGGGAAATAGGAAATACACCCTGGGGATCCCTTCTGTGTCTCTGCACAAGAAAATAACTTTCTTGGGTGGCGTAAGCCAGGGAACCTTGTTGGCTAGGCTTACATAGGCACTTGGGCCGATAGCCTAGTACCTACCCATGAACCTATGAACCTATAAAGTCATATTGGTTCATCCTGATTTTACTGACCATCTTTATGCAGCTATCGTGTCTTTATACGAAAAGTTGAAAATAGCTTGAAGTCAGCCACAGATGTCAGCATCCATCTCAGCCATGATCTCATTAAGTCAGATATGTGACTTTAGAATAAATACTTCTCATGTACTCTTTCACATCAAATGCTATGGTTTTAGATGCTCTGGTAGCCTGTTTATACAACCCCCTTACTGAGAACTTAAAGCTCACAATCCACATCACAATCATTGCACCTTACATCAAATGCCATAGTCTTTGGTTTACCACTGCAGTCTCATTCTTATAGGTTTGCAGGTTCATAGTTATATATTTGGCTAACAACCACCAGGGCCTTTAAAACTCTATCTGTGCAATACAACCCAATCATACCCCTATATGTCACGGACATTTAATAGGAGGGGATATGTTAGTTATGAAGTTTCTAGAGGTTATGGGGGGAATATGTTAGTTTGGGCATTACTGTCTGCTTTCGTCTATCAGAGGCATGGAGGCCAGACCTGGGGTGAATTTCTGATTTCCCATCCATTTGTCAAGGTTATGCTTAAATGGGGTTAGGGATGGACTCTGCTTCACATGGATGGGGAGCCTGTTCCAGAGCATGGGGATCCTCTGGACACATATATGTCTAACCAAAATGTCTTATTTATGTCACAAGCAAAATTAAAATCCTTGGATCTAGTGGTTCTTATGCTATTTGTTTTTGTGGATGTGCAAAAGGTCCATCAGAGCCAGATCCAAGGATTCCTGGTATGCCAGGCATAGAGCACCTCTCAGTAACCTATAGGACACTGAGTATCAAGATAGGGCTTTAAGGTGATCCATATAGGACAATGTGCTTATATCCTGGATTATCCTGTTGTATATGTCTGGTCAAGTACATGCAGAAGGGGCATTATACTTAATGATGGGCCTGATAAGGGTTGAATAAAATGACATTATGACTTCCATGGACCGAGATGCCATGCTCTTTGTTGTAAGTTGGGCACAGAGAATGATTTTCTTACCACCTTGACCACATGTTGTCAAAGGCCAGATTGCTATCTACATATATTACCAGACTGCTGACTAACAGGTCAAGTCTTAGTGCTGTCTTGTCAATGGAGTAATTAGCCTGGATGGCGGTTTTCCCAAAAAGCACTATTATGCATTTCTTAAAATTGAGTTTTAGCCCATGACTTTGTCAACAGTCATTTGTCTGTCTACTCTGCTAACAAGATGAGGCTTTATAATCCATACCCAAAGCAGAGTTGAAAGCTGCTTACAGCATTTCAGATCAGCACATCTCTACATTCAGATTTGTTTCTAGAAGTGGATCACTTATTCTAACAAATGTGAATGCCTTCTCATTTGTTTTATATGCTTCCATTTGTTGTTGTGATCACCTTTGATTGATCTTAAATATATAAATAAATATATATATATATATATATATATATATATATATATATACTATATATATTTTTAACCCCTTTATCAGAATCTGTCCTCATCGCAGCTTCAATGACCCCACACTTTGCAAACATGCTGGCTTCAGAGTTTGTTGAGACTCCTGTTTTGCTTTTCCCCTCAGTTACAAATGACTGTGTAATGTTTAGCATTGCTACCTTGCAGTGCTGCTATTTTTACTTCATTGGGTACTTTGAAGAATTCACTTAAAGACCAACAGTACAACTTGAAATCACCTTATTGTCAAGGCCAGCCTGAGTACTGACAAAGCTCTATGAACATTGTAGTCATGTGGGCACATGATTTCATGTTTATAGACCTATGTTCAATACACTGTATTGTTCCAGCACCCTCTACCATCCCACCTTAACTAAGACTCATTTAATAATTTACAAGTCTAAAATGGTATTTCATTATCCATAGACACATACCACAAATGAGTTTATTCAGGTGTGGTACTAGCCTGAATTAATCATTCATTTTTTCAGAACCATTAGCATTAGTTTCCTTATTCAGTAAGTCAAAACGTTGAAGTAACTTTCTAACCCTTTGTGATTTTATCATTTCTGGCATTGCCTCTGAGATTACTATCACATCAAATGTATTAGTTGCATGACAGCCTCTTGTATAGAGTCAGGAAAAAAGTCAAGGTTGGACACTGTTTCCTTCTCCTCATTTGGCATTTTTAGCACAGTGTCCCATATTGTGGTATTCAGAGTAATTTTTCATGGGTTTCACTGTTCTTATCCATTGAAGGTCTATGTCTCACCTGGTCAGAATGTCTTTCTTTAAGAAATCAATGAATCTGTGAAAAAAATCCCTGAATTAGTTATTTGAATGTTTTAAGAAATTGAGCCTATTTTGTTGATAATAATTAATGGAATCCTCTTTGGACCTGTCTCAGTTGTATTCCACAGATACCCTTTGTTTACTTCATTAAATAATCTGTCTTTTGTTTTGTTTGTCATACTAGAACTTTTAGACTTATAACTTCTTTTGAACTCTTACACTCAGAATCAGTATCAGCAAGTCCACTCTGCCTCTGATATTTCTGCCCACTAAGAGTACTGGACGTTTCTATAGATTATAATTATTGTATATTGCAACAGAAAACTAGAAACTATATCCACAGTTTCCAACATTGCGTTGGCCAATTTCTTCATACCTGTTGTGAAGACTGGTAGAGAAGGGTGAAGGCTGCCAACCTAGTCAAATAGAATTTGATACATAATTCTGGCATTTGTAAATATAAATGTAAAATACAGGCTTGTGTCTTAAATGTAAAGAAGTGCTGTTTCAACAATGTGGCAACATTGCCATCTGCTGTAAGGAAAACTAAGTCAAGCATTTCTTATTGGTTCTTTGAAATTAAAATTACCTTATGTCTATTCCTTTGAAGTTAGAATTTTGGAGTCGATGAGTCTGGAGTAAGCATCCTGCCTATTGTTTTAAGGCTAAAGTTAATGACCAGAATTTACATATGGAATGTCCTTTATTGTGTAAAAGAATGTAAATGCAGTTTCTGTATGGCCTGGGAACCAAGAAAGTATAAACAAATGATGTAATGTTTTATCAGAACTGCAGTTTCAATTTAAATAGTGAGAACCAGAAATTATTGAGTATTTTTGTCTTGATATCTAACCTCAGCACTGCCTGTGTCTTAAGTAAGTTATCTTAGAAGATATCTTATGTTTTTCTTGTAAAAATAGCTAGGACTATAAAGATTAGACTAAGTGTTTTTCTGTTATGTCAGAACTGTACCATGGAATTATTTTAAGTTTCTGTGTGATCTCTGAACTCTTGAATAGCACTGTGGTGTAGTTGTATTGTCTTGTGTTTTTAGTATGTATTATTAAATATTTTTAAACCCTTCTCAACTGTGGCTGGTTTATGTAGAGATAAGTTAATCACTAGAGTACATTGCATATTTATAGAGTTTACTGTCTAAGCCACTCCTATAGCTTTAGCCCTGGGCTATACTACCAATTGGATAATAATATTGCACAGTAATAATTGGACACCCTTTTAAGGGCCTTTGGGTAGCTGATAATTATTAGCTGGTGGTGGCAGTAATTACTACTGTATAGTCTGGGTAAAGGGGCACAGCTGGAGAATCTGTGTCAGCCTTTCCCAGGAGTGCCTGTGAAGTTGTATAAATACTTATCTCAAAGTGTGTGTGTGTGTGTGTGTGTGTGTGTGTGTGTGTGTGTGTGTGTGTGTGTGTGTGTGTGTGTGTGTGTGTGTGTGCATGTGTGCATGTGTGTGCATGTGTGTATGTGTGTGTGTGTGTGTGTGTGTGTGTGTGTGTGTGTGTGTGCATGTGTGTGTGTGTGTGTGTGTGTGTGTGTCAGCTACTTGGGCAGGGATGAAGCACTGGTTGGACAGAGAGGGTACTGGAGGTTAGCTTGCCAGCTAGGCTGAGATCTGGACCCTATAGCTGTGCCGGTGGGAGTCTTATTCGGGACCTGTGGAGCAAGGGAGCAACCAGTCCCAGACTGACTGTGATCTCTATGTGCACTTAAGAGAAATTGTACTTTACTGTGTGTATTTTTTATCCTTTCCTCTTATATGAGACACCCTCTCTGGTGTTAGTGGTGAGGATTGAGGCTCCTTGATTGCTGGGCCAGGGCGCGGGCGTTACACCTGTCTTGAAGGTTTGTACAAGTCTTTCAACCAAACTATTTGCTGATGGCTATCATGACGCACTACTGGAATGAATTATTCCATTTTGCATAATGAAACAATGACTTTTTGACTGACCTGAACTACGTTCTGTAATTGTTGACAGTATGGTTATGTAAGCCATAAGCAAGAAAAGTCTTTTTAAATGACTAACAGCAGATTGAGACATACCCCGGATTTACTATTCCTCCATGCAGGACTAAGTTAGTCCTGCATGGAGGCAGCCGTTTAGGAGCAGGATGGCAGCGTGCCATGCATAGTAATGAAGGCATGCTGCCTGAGCTCCTAATCTTACACGGAGCATGTAAGAGTGCAGGGGGCATGTCTGAGAGCAGAGCACTCAGAATATACATGCCCCCACAATGAAAAACTGCAGAAAGGGGTAAGAAATGAGTGAGACCACTCATAGGTGTCTGCATATCCCCACCAGCAGTCCTCCTTGTGTACAACAGCAAAAGTATAGAGAAATAAAATGAACAAATCCATTTTTTTTTAAATCCAGTTAAATCTAACCATCGGTACGCGGGTTTGCTCATCGCTTAGCTATGGTTAATGCAGCTTAAATGGCTGAAGAGGATAACAAGGAAGATATATGCAAATGAAGCAGCATAGCAATAGTGTAGTGGACAGAGCATTCGCCTTAAGAGCAGCCATTCCTGGTTCGAGTCCCACTGCAGCACATCCCATTTTCCATGGCAAAGCATGTTATGACTAATATTTTTGTTGCATAATCCACTAAATAACATATATTTATGAACTGGAGTACTGCAGTAAATGCACATGTGAGGTGTCAGTGTCATAATGAATAAAGCACTAGTAAGCAGGTTTAAGCACCAATAAGCAGTAGTAAACATATTTAAGCACTAGTAAGTGAGCTTAAGCCTGTTTGCATGGTGGTAAGCAATGGGCACACAGGTTAAGCAATTCTAAATCTAACTCAATGAAAGCATATATAACCAGAGGTTAGCATTGCTTACCCTCATGCCAACCTGCACAAACCCACTTACAACTGCTCAAAAGTGCCTTAATCACTCTGTATCCAATGGCCCTTGTTCTGCCCATCAACAAAATAAACAGCCATGCAGGTCTTGAACCCAGAACCCTATACACCACAGTCACAGTAGTTAACCACCAATATAAGGTGGAGGCCTGGGACCGTCTCACCCGTGACCTCACCAATGCCACTGGCATACCCCGAACTGGTGAGCAGGTCAGGAATCACTATGCCGACCTAAAGTGGCGTAAGGGGGACCTCTTGGACCAGTGGATCCAAGAGGCTAGAGCGGCAGGGAATGTTCCAGTTGTGTGTAAGTATCATCACACTATGTGTGTAATAATTGTCAGCTCAGGTATATCATGGATAGGTGTGGCTAAATATTCCTCTTATGTCCCCCACAGCTGCAATGGAGTGGGCTGCGAACTAGGAGGCCCACATCAGTCGCCTGGTGAGATTGCGATGTGAGGCAGGTCAGTACTACTCATGCATTTACTGTCATAGGAAATAAAACTAAAAGTAGTAGTAAATCAATTGCCTGTATAAAACCTGTATTGTTCAAGGCAAGTACTGCATACACTGGAGAATATGGCAGGAAGAGTCTCATAGTATGTATATAAATAAAAGCATAACAGCCTGACAATAAAGGTCCAACTGCTGGACTGCATGTGTATACTCTGGTATCATATGGTAATGTAGATTTGCAATCATGTAATAGTACTGTTATATTAAGCACTGTTACCCACACCATGCACCATAAATTGAATGTGTAGGAATGCCTGTATTTGACTGGTGTAATCCCCAGAGGCCATTTAGCACAAATTAGAGACACATAGACAGAAAACAGGGAAAATGCAGACAACAAAACCCAAATAGCACATGCAACTAAGATGTGAACTGTTGCTTTGTTTAGCACACACAGCCATGGTTTGAATCCTGGGAGTGGTAGTAGTCTGCATACAGAATCATACCCCACAACTGTACAGATATAGGTTCATAGGTTCATAGGTTCATACTAGGCTATCTGCCCTAGGGCATTTATAAGCCTAGCCAGAGTGTGTATGGCTTTCGCCACCCATTTTAAATTAATTTTTGCTATGCCCTTTTTCGAGGTTAGTATACTGCGCGTCTGTCTAACAGTGACACAGAAGTGATACCCGGGGTAAACCTATGATCTCCCATCCACTCATCAAGATTCCTCTTGAAGAGAGTCAATGAGGGACTCTGCCTAACCTGGACTGGGATTTTATTCCAGAGTGAAGGGAGCCTCTGGGTTATGAATCTGTCCCTCCAGCATGTCCTATTTATTTCAGTGCTGAGGTTTAAGTCCCTCGAGCGCGTAGCTCGATGGGATTTGGATTTTCTGAGGTGCAGCATGTCCATTAATTCCGGGTTGGACATGGCTTTATAAGTCAGGCACAGATCGCCTCTGAGCAGGCGGTATGCCACTGAGTAGAGCTGGAGTTTCTTTAACCGGAAGCATACGGCATCTGTTTGAGCCTTGATCCTCTTGGTGAGGTACTTTTGGGGTCTTTCCAGTTGCTGCAGGTGTCTGGTAAGGTACATCCCAAAAGGGGCATTGTACTCAATTATGGGCCTGATGAGGGATGAGTAAAGAGGCACGATGACCTCCCCTGATCTAGATGTGAATCCCTTCATGATTAGGTGGGCTATATAAAATGTTTTTCTAACCACTTTGGCCACGTGGTTGTCAAATGAGAGATTGCTATCAACTTGGGTCCCCAGGTCCCTAATTACTTCTTCTGTACTTAATGGATTACTGTACACACTCTAGCCACAGCTTGACAAGCTGGGGTGTATATGGGACATATGTTGCTTCTTAGTCTCATAAGGTTTTGGGGAGTTGCTAGTGTGCCAGCTTTGTCCACTAAAGTGACCCATATCTGTTGCCTATCAACCTGTCCCCCTGGGAAATCAGTGGGATGACCCCAGACATATAGGCAGCAAACAGGAAATACAACTGATTGACACACATCTATGAAAACAAAGCTGGCACACTAGCAACTCCCCAAAACCTTATGAGACTAAGAAGCAACATATGTCCCATATACACCCCAGCTTGTCAAGCTGTGGCCAGAGTGTGTACAGTAACAGAGTGAGATGTATGTGCATAATAGTAATGTGGAATCTGGTACTCTGTGTGGGAACATTCAGGTAGTGCTAACAAACAATTCTCTCACAGGTCTGCCAGATACCAACACTGTGCCCAGAAATACAAGAATGATACTCTGTACTGGTACTGTTTATATTGGTATAGTATGGCATTGCGACTGATGCAGTTGCTCTGAATAATGAGGTATTACACATCACTATTGCCCACACTGTCCTACAGAATATTACTGTCTAGGAGATCTGTATAGGAGTGTTGTAATACAAGGTCAGAATGCAAAAGCACAGGGGATTAATAAGACAGAAAGCAGATAGGAGATATACAGCAATATCTATATACCAGACACAGCTGTGATGGACAGTGTTTAAGTTGTAGCAGACACAGGCTTGGTCTGAATCCTGCAAATAAATGTATTACTCACTATTAAGGTAGCGGCAAGTAGAAAAATTGAATCTATGTAAATCAAGTCGCTACTCCACGGCTAAACTGTAATGTGTTGGTAACACCAGCACCAATACAAAAAGCAGCTTTGAAAGAATCTTCTTAGATCTCCTTTTTCACTTTCGTATTTTCGTATTTAAGATACGCCACCTTGTATCTAATTACTATCTGCATTTTATGATAGAAACATTGTTTCACTATACTGGGATTGGATGCTTGTGAATTAAGCATTCTGAATTTTATGGTTTTATATTTTAATAAAAACGAAAGTTAAAAAGGAGATCTAAGAAGATTCTTTCAAAGCTGTTTTTGTATTGGTGCTGGTGTTACCAACACATTACAGTTTAGTCATGGAGTAGCGGCTTGATTTACATAGATGGGCTGAATCCTGGGATTGGATATAGGCTGCGTACAGAATCATACCCCACAATGGGTCTATATTATATCCTCGAATGCTTAAAAAAGCGAACGCTGATTGATCGAACTTATTTTCGCGAAACTGCAAAATATCGAAGCAGCAGAAACTTGAATTTTTTCCTAGGGAAAGAATTCGGTTGTCCGTTTCTGTTGCTTTGGTATTTTCAGTGTTATGGTGGAAAGTTACCGGTCGGATTCAGGTAAGTGTGCGATTGTGTGGATGTGAGTGTTAGGGTGATTTAGGTGAGTTAGGGTTAGGGCTCGGGTTAGGTGTGTGTGCGATTGAGTGGACATGAGGGTTAGGGCGGATTTAAGTGAGTTAGGGTTAGGGAGCGGGTGAGGTGAGTGTGCGATAGTGAAGGACCTTAGGGTTAGGGTTTGGATTAAGGTAAGTGGGTAGTTAGTGGTGTGTGCATAGTTTAGTGTAGGGTTAGGTATCAGGTTTTAGGTGTATGTGTGTGGATTTCTGTTTGTTTGGTGTGCTTGTGTTGTGTGTATGTGTTTTGGATCAGCAATTTTTTTCCCTGGGAAAAAAATTGCTGATCTGACAGTTCGAGATTGTAAGCTTTCGCTTAAATTAGGTTGATCAATCAGCGTTCGCTTTTTTAAGCATTCAGTGATATAATATAGACCCCCCACAACTGTACAGATGAGGCCAGAATGTCCAGTATATGGGCCCATATCTGCTGCCTGTCCCCCTGTCCCCCTGGTAAGTCTGTGGGATGATCCCAGATGTTTATCCAGCAAACAGGGAATACAAATGATTGTCAAACATCTATGAGAACAAACCTGTCACTGTAGAAACCCCCAAAACTGTTAGGAGAGTAATATTTCAAGTATGTCCTATCTACACTCCCATGTTATCAAGCTGTGACCAGAGTGTGTACAGTAACAGAGTGAGATGTATGTGCATAATACTAATGTGTAATCTGGAAGTTTGTGTGGCAACAGTCACATAGTGCTAACAAACATTGCTCTCACAGATACATCGGATACGAACACTGTACTGAGAAATAAAGACCATTATAACCTGTACTGGTACTGTTTACTCTGGTATCGTAGGGAATTGTGAATGTTGCAGTTTCTCTGAATAATAAAGTATCACTGATCACTGTCAACCACACTGTGCTACATAATATAACTGTAGGAAAGCATGTATATGTGTGTGTCAGATCACTAAAAGTGGAAGAGGGCAATATTCTAGATATGTCCCGGCACAAAAGCATGTGGTCAACACATGGCCAGATTCTGTGCAGAAAGAGTTGGATAGCTATGTGCAGAACATCAACCCAGAATCTGGGAGTATGTGAAATAACAGTTAGTTAGAGTTAACAAGCATTCCCTCCACAGGTATACCAGGTAAGAGGTGTATACTGCAGGTACAAACATTTCATGTGTAATGATGACAACAGCCATATTACTGTCCAAACTAAGGCTATAGGGTAGTGTAGTAAGACTTGTAAGATACAGATAACAGCACTGACTAGGAAAGTAATGTGGACTTCAGGAATATACTAGTTGTTAATTGACATCTCCCCCCCACCATATCTCCAACAATAATCAACATACCCACCCCAACTGGTATGTAATGACACCTATGTTCTGATAATGTCCAATTGTTTGATAAATATTTTAATTGTTCCCATGCATGTGCCATATTGAATTATTCCAACATTGGTGGCATGGTGCCATCAATGTAAATTGCATGCTGTTCTTATTACCACTGTGGTCCCATATATGCATGTGTTCTGTTTGTTATGCAACTGTTCCGAATCTGGTGTCTGGGTTAATGGGAATATCTATGCATGCTGTTATACCTAACCCTGGAATGTGTTGAGTATGATAATGAAATCTAAACACTATAGCATGCTTGGGAAGGCCGGTCCCAGCTGACCCACCTGTCCCACCTCAGCTGGCCGTGGCACCGGGCACCAGCATGTCTGGGGCCCAATCCAGGACCTCCCTGTCCGTTGGTGCTGCACCACTTTCAGTGGAACCACCTCAGGGGATGGGGCTCGCCTACATCTATAGTTATATATGTCTACATCTATATGTCTAAATATATACAGCAAGTTACATATATGTAAGCAGATATATATATATATATATATATATATATATATATATATATATATATATATATATATATATGTGTGTGTGTGTGTGTGTGTGTGTGTGTAGGTATATTTGGACATAGTTATATTTATGTAAGCAGATATATATATATATATCTATATGGACATACATCTGTAGATAACAATGGGAAAATAACTACAACATACATGTCCACATGCGCCGTTAATGGGGTTGAGAGGCCCCAAACAATATACGTCTCGTACAAATAGGTATATACCCCCCCCCACAGCCAAACACATCCACCCTGCAATACACTACCAAGTGTTGCAGACCCCATAACCAGGAGCTGACACGACATGGGCACAAGATGTTAACAGTACTACATCCCACCTGTATGATGTCAGGCTGGTATTGGTAACATATCATGCTGTACAGTCTGGCTCCCATAGGAAATGTACAATGTGGAAGCTATCAACATCCCCAGGATACATATACACAGACACATATATACATATACAGATATACACACACACACACACACACACACATATATATATATATATATATATATATATATATATATATATATATATATATATATATATATACACACATATATATATATATGGATATATATGTGACTACACATACACATGCAGAGCTATTTACAGTAAGATACATATGTAGAAGGTGCACACAATATGGAACAGCCACTATGCCTACAGTTAACACCTTAACAACTGGACACTGTATGAGCCACCCATACAAATGACAATCGTTGCCTGTAACATATACCCACAGAGAGGTCATAGGATATAACACCACACACAGGTTTGCATAAATGGAAAACTTTATTTGTGTGCTATTACAGTTTTATATGCCATGTCATATAGCTGTTCAGACACCAACATTCATATAAACAGAGTAATGCAACTGTGAAACAGTTATACTAATACAGTAGTCTGGAAAGGTTCGTAAATGTTGCTGTCCAGGCCAAACCCTTCAAATAGTACAATAGTAAAGACAGACTGGGCCACAGGATACCAAACAATCAACAGTAAGTGATGCAGGTGTATAGTTCAGCAGCCTCTATCTACACTCTGTACACAATCACTACCTGGTAAAAACTTAAGTTGACACAATGGGATGTAACTGTTACATAACAAGGCATAACTGACACCATCACAAGCACACTGACAAACAGAACAGTCTGCATGGCAGGAGGCAGTAGGCCTGCATTAACTCAATTTATGTAACTAATTTAAATATAGGTGAATTGTATGGTACTATACATCCAGATACCTTAAGGCAGCTTCACCCCTGATACCCCCACATTTTGTAACAGCCTAGGTTATTTATGGTGCATCCCCCCTAGACTCAATAATACAGGGCCATATACCACTGTTACATGCACTGGCATCTGGAGTGCATAAGGGCACACATGTAGTGTGTAGGTGAAACCCGCACATATATGGCCCCAGCCCCACTGTATATGTGGAGGATACAACAGCAGTGGACTGATGGCAGGAATGGCAGTGTGATATACTCAAAGACCACTACTCCTGTGGACTACAGCAGATATATGGCCAATATATGTGGACAGTCTGACACACTCTGGACAGTCCAGAGGTATACACAGAAACCCTTAGTGCAAGACATGTGGACCAAGCCTGACAATGTGGATGTTAACAGCCACGTAGATGGGTATAACACGTAACTACTGGTATCCATTTGCCCCCATAGGTTATGCATTCACACACCCCTGTCTGAGCTGACACATAATAACCGCTGGTACAGAGGTGCCATGGCCACATACTACCCACTAGTTATTGACATACATCTGTACAGCATCCCACTGCTTTGTCTGACATACATGACTATTATGGTGGCCCAGCAGCAATACATCTGGCAAGTATCTGGACATGACATCTCAGTGGGTAAGTATACTAAGCTGCTTGGCATGTAACAAAGCACTGTGCAGGCTAAAGGCAGACTGGCTCAACACCGGCCTACATTTCCTATGGGGGAATACACATGTACCTACATATATAGCAGGGTCTACAGGCATGTCACAGCACAGAGTGACAGACGTGTGTGAAAGTGCATAACCACAACCAATGTGAACACAGCCACAGCCACATATGGTAAGCTAGCATAATATTAAAGTATATGGACTATCTGTTCAATGCCATCCTCATATGTGCCTCTCAAACACTACCCCTACATATACTGGGCCACTACACAGTGTGATCCGATGCCTGTCTGTGGTATGGGACATTTGTGTGTTTGGCCCTACAAACATGTAAGCCGATAGGTAACATACAGTGGAGCAGCATGTAACATCAAATAGAACAGGACCAAGAGCAATGACATCTACCACAGTCTGTACACAGGCCAAGGTACATATTAACAATACACACACTGTTGACAATCACCATAAGTACACAGACCTCAATACTGTACACACAACCACAGAATGTCCAGGTTATGTCATCAAATATAAACCCTACTATACATAACATGTGTAGCAGTCTGATATCTCACTGGCTTGTTATCAGATATGATGTCAATAAATATGGTGTACAGCACATATGCATCTCTTACTGCATGACACATGTACAAAGGTTGACAGAGCTGTTGCTGGAGGCACAAACACAGGGCCAATATTGAGATATTGCTGTGATAACCTCATACATTTACTGTTGTACCAGGGTTTGTTGCAACATATGTCCTATGAGGGATATGAAGTCAGTAACTCTCACGGCTGTCACCATTTACAGACTGCAACTCTCACACTACCTTCTGCAGTTCACAGATAGGTGCTCTGTGGGTAACACAAGAAACAAAAGGCACCACACACTTACCAGTCTGCAGATGTCCCCACAGATGGGGGTTTCCTCATGAACATAGCTATGACATGACAGGTATTAAAACATGTAGGACAACCATATCCACACACACCCTGTAAAACCAACATTGCTCCAACTGCAGTATAGCAGCACTTACAGTCTGTAGTCAAGTCAGGCACATCCCCCTCCTGTGTGTTGGCCTGTTTCCACAGTGTATGTTGTTAGAGGTAAATCCCCAATCCATCTGTGATGCTGTTTGCCAAACAACAGATCTAGTTCCTGCTCACAGTGCATGAAAAGGCCCAATACCAACATGATGTTCCTATATATTGGAGTGTGTTTCCATGCAATTGGCTATGGGAATGTTACCACAGCTGTTCCACATGCAATCAGCTGGAGGAGGGCTGCAATGTGTGCAGAGGCCATCAGCTGATCATGAGCATCACTTACAATACATATGCTGCTGCCTAAGCAAAGCAGGTGTAGGTCTCCACATACACCAGAGAGGGAGTGAGAGGCAAAGTAAAGTCAGGGAGGGGTGGGAGAGTAAAATTTAAGCATATGTGTGTCACACATCTACCAGCACTGAGTATCAAACCCCTGATGACTATGTAGTGCTATCACATTTCTATGCAGTTATCAGATGCGCCACATAGATTACATATTAAAGAGCCCTCAAAACATATATGTGATGGTGAGTGGCATCTACAACAGGGATATGGTAGCTCTATGGCTGGTGTAGTACATGTGCCTATCCGCATGAACAGGTGCCAGTATCAACACAGCCACACTCTCACAGGGACACACACACACACACACTGACACACATGGCAAGGCCAGGAATACAACTCATCACTAGTGAGATTGCCACAACACATTACTGTGCAGGTATCACATGCACCACAGGGGTCATACAGAGGTTATATGGACAAAGGGTATATGGAGGTGTCTGACATTGAACAGCATGCTTCAGTATGCGAATGGGGGTTGTAGTGAGTGTGAATGTGATCACACACACACACACACACACACACACACACACACACACACACACACACACACACACACACACACACACACACACACAGTGCCAGTACTGACATGCATGGGTGCATTGTTTCACGGGTGTGTAGTGGTCGACTGTGCCAGACAGCTATACAAGGCTAGGTGATGGGTATACCTTGGCATCAGCCCACATGACACATGTGGATTTGCCCACACAGGTGGATATTGTATTCACCATCCAGTCATCTGGGTGACTACTGTGTGTGGCCAATGCTGTGCATTGCTTGCCATGTATGTCTTCCTTACTCCATGACATGGACAGTGTCTGGGAGGTGTACACCTCCCACATGCATGTACAGTGACATGTGGAACTGTACCTGGGGTGTCTGGCCCATGTTGTGCACACAGATTATCATCAGATGTGCCAGTCCTGGCCTCATGTGGCGGGAACTGGTAATGGACAGCAGGTTTACCCTGCACCTACATTGATAGCATGATACCAGCATTCCCCTGGTATCAGTGGCATCTGTCCATACAGGGTATGTTTTCAGGCATGGTGTGTCCCTTGTGGGTTACATTTGATGGCACTACAGGTGTTGCAGGTGTCCAGTGGGGAACATGGGGAAGGTGCACTGTCGGCATGTACGTGCCTATTGGACAGATGGACAGGGTGCCATGCCCTCTGTAGCACACTGCAATCACATCATAGTTACTATCAGTGGGCAATATGCAAGGTACTACCAACATAGCGGCTGTTGCCAAGGCAAGTGTGTGTGTGTGTGTGTGTGTGTGTGTGTGTGTGTGTGTGTGTGTGTGTGTGTGTAAGAGACATGGGTTGAGAGTGTTCACTGGGTAATACTATGGTTGCTAACTTTGTTTGCATGGCCTTGATGTCACATGTATGGGTATGGATTTGCACCCCAGTCTCTTGGCTATTTCACATCTGTTATCCCTGTACAGTGGACATTGTGATACATACTAGGGCCACCATATAAGAAATTTGTAAAACCTGCTCCACATTGAGTCCACTTGTTACACACTCACACACACCTCCACACAGGACACGAGTTACAAACACAGACACACACACCTGTCATGTCTGGGATTAGAACTCCTACCTAACTAGTTTATTATACTACAGCACTACACAGTTATAGGACGCGCCAGAGATTACTGGAGTACTCCTTCCCCAAAGGTGTATTTCACATTGGATGACATCAGCAGGCTTGCCAAAGTAGGGCCTTCAGATTGTAGTGAGTGTGGCTAGGCTAAAATGCATTGCTCCCTACACAGACATTGAAACACACACAAAACATTCACAACCAACATGTGTGAGAATAGAACCACTACCAGAGTTCTACATCACACTACAGCATGCAGCTGTTATAGGACGCACCACAGGAATTGCTGGAGTACTCCCTCCCCAAAGGTGCATTTCACAATGAATAACATCATCAGGATTGCCAAAGTAGGGCATTTGAATTGTAGTGAGTGTGACTAGCCTAACAAGCATTGCTCTCTACACAGACAGACACACACACACACACACACACACACACACACACACACACACCCACACACACACACACACACACACACACACACACACACACACACACACACACACACACACACACACACACACAGTTGCTATGTCTGGTATTAGAACTCCTACCTAACTAGTTTATCACACTACAGCAATATGCAGTTATAGGAAGCACCACAGAGATTACTGGCCTACACTTTTCACAAGGGTGTATTTCAAAGTGGATGACCTCAGCAGGCTTGTCATAGCATGGCTATGGGGAGGGCAGTGTGTGTGCATGGGCCATAACCCATTCATCTAGAGGTTGGCACCCCACATGTGGCCACATGCAGGGTTATATTCCACAGGTACATTTATACAGCTGCTAGATGACTACTTCCTTGTACAGTCATGTTGCACAGTTAGCACTTGCACCACATAGTCCGTCATGCTGACAGATGCCAGTGGCTAAGATCTACAGTGAGTAACATCCGAACCTCATTTGGCAATATGGGGACAAACTATGCAGGGGATAGTGTGTACTGTAGGTGATTGTGTCTGTGCTGCTTCAGCTGCATGGTACTGCTGTTAGCAGAGATATTTAGACATGTTTACTGTTATACACAGTGATGTTTTCTGTCCTCATGTACTGTCAGGTGGACATTCTTGCTCACAGTGATGACTTGAACAAGGTCAAGGATGACTGGGACAAGGGTGACTGCAGCTGTGTCTGGTATTGTGGGCAGACACCTATGTATTCATGGTAAGTTATAGCATTCTGGAGGGGGAGCTGCAGACACTTGATGCTGGGTTTGTGTATCCAGTTCAGCACCTTGGTACAGTGCTGACAGAGGATCCCATACTTGTCCACCCATCAACATGGCAGTATGGCCTTATCTTGCTGTGGCAATGCCTCACAGCTGTACAGATTTGCACATGCTAGCCAAAGGCAGGGGCCATGGCTCAGAACATTTACCCTATTGTGGTGTATGGGCAGGTGTGTAGCCACCCATTTATGTGTTTGTAGCTGGGGATATTGTGCACACAGCTTGGTGTCAGACCCTGCACATTCCATGCTGCCCATGCTTCCACACCCCCTCTGTTATTCTAACCTCTTCCATACATTATGCATACATTCCCTGATATTTTCCCTAAGGGTATCACCACATCACAGGTGTGTGTTAGTGTTTGGGCCACAGTTCCTGTAGTGGGACATGGTGGACATGTTACTGTGGTTTGTCCACATGGCGATGCATATGACTTAAATGGAGTGTGTTATGTTGTTATTTGGGTGTCCATGATATGATATGCATTGGCAGTACATGTGAGACATGGGCCTTTGGCAGGCGCCTGTGGGACATTAGGTACTGATGCAGCCCAGATGTGGCAGGCTATTGCATTCTGTCACTCCTACAGTCCCAGACCACCATACAGTATATTCCCCTGGGGTGATGGGGTAGATGTAATAGTTGTTCATGCCAATACCTTCTATCAGTCTTGATCAGGCGGTGTGGATGCTGGCAGGGTGCTACCTACAGCTAGGGACACACCTGCATGGGACACCTGCACTGCATGCTGCAGTCTTCCGCTATTGCCATATACAGGTGAGGTCGTACTATACCCATTCCCCACAGCAGGGATATTGCCAGAGAGGTGCCTGTGGGTAGTGTTTGCGTGGCTGGGTGCATGTGTGCTATGGACACTACTTGCATCTCACACACAGATATGCATGGGGCATTACAGTTATGCTGTCATGTGCAGGTGCATCAGCTGATTCCCAATACATCAGTCCTACCTCCTTTGTGATCTGCAAGTGTTCTGGCAGGCATCACCGGTATCCCCTACTACAGATCCTGTTACTGTGATGCATACCTATATGTACAAATCCAAGGGTGTCACCATTTCACAGTTACACAATATATACTGTATGTCTGGGGTACTTTTCCCTGTGTACTGCTTATTTATCTAGCCCAACTGCCATGCCATGTCAGTCTTTTCAGATGGTGACATATACATTTACAATGGCTTACTGCTAGCATGTGTTATACTGGTGGGGATTGTCTTTGGCACTGCAATCATGAGGGCTTGTCCCTGTTATCAGCAGTAGTGGGCAATGGCCAACAGGTCTTACCTCAACATGCATACATACTGACCACTCTCACACATTATCAAACACACACCATCCTAACACACACAGACCTGCATATTGTGCAAATGCTACAACCTATCCTGCTACCTTGGCCACCTCTGGCCATCTGTGCTCCACTCATATTTACCTACTCATACATGTTACTACATTTCTACACAGGATTGGGGGGGGCACACCTGAGTGTCACTACATTTCTACACTGGACTGGGGGAAGGGGCAGACCTGTCTGTTTCCACATGTCTACATAGGCGTGGATGGGGCACACCTGACTGTAACTACATTTCTACACAGGATTGGGGGGGCACACTTGACTGTTACTACATTTCTACACAAGATTGGGGGGAGACACTTGACTGCTACTACATTTCTACACAGGATTGGGGGGGCACACCTGACTGTTTCTACATGTCTACATGTGAGTGGGGGGGCACACCTGACTGTTCCTACATTTTTACATAGGGTTGTGGGGGAAACACCTGACTGTTTTTACATTTCTACACAGGGTTGGGGAGGGAGCACACCTGACATTTACTACATTTCTACACAGGATTGGGGGGGCACACCTGACTGTTTCTACGTGTCTACATGGGAGTGGGGGGGCACACCTGACTGTCACTACATTTCTACAGAGGGTTGTGGGGGGACACAATTGACTGTTTTTACATTTCTACACAGGATTGGGGGGGCACGCCTGACTGTTACTACATTTCTACACAGGACTGGGGGGGCACACCTGACTGTTTCTACATTTCTACACATGATTGGGGGGGCACACCTTACTGTTTCTACATATCTACATAGGAAGGAGGGGCACACCTGGCACTTGCACACATTTGCTATGACTGTGCTGGTATGTCAGGTACTCCATTTCATTCTGTATTCTAACCTATCATACCGACTAGAGGCATATCAGTGTACTATAGGTCTTAGCTTTGGTTGCCTTACATATTAGTGTCTGACTTCCTACCCTTCAGAACTAACATCCCACTTCCTGACCTGCTGTAGTCTGTCTGTGTAGGCCTGGGGGGGAGGTTACCCATAGGCATCATTCAGAGGCCATAGCACAGGCTCTGTTTGGGTTTGTCTATACCTGTCCTGCTGGCTGAGACTGTTGTTGGGTATGTGAACCTCCCTGACTGGCATGTGTGAGTCATATGGACACATGTCGCCCAGCACATTTCTTGCAGTGGGTTTTGTCACCCTGTGTAGCACTGGCTACTATGGTGACTCCAGTATGTGTTACAGATGTCATGGTGCCACTATGGGTGTCTACTATCTGCTGCCATAACATTCAGCCACCCAATTCCCTTGTATGCTCACATCCATACCATAGATACAGGTAACGACAAATTCTACTCCATTTGGCAATTGGTAGGTTGATTGACTTACCTTGTAGGTGTGCCAAGACTGAGGATGGTGCTAGAGGGCTGCCTATGTTGGATGCACATACTACACTCCCTATACATGGTTGAGCACAGGTAGTGTCATGTTTGGCATCCCTTTTACTGTATGTGCGAGTCAGAGAGAGGTGTCATTCCCTGGGTCCCTACTGTGTCAGTGTATGTGCTATGCTTTGTCTCTTTGCCATGGCCAGGGCATACTGGGCACGCCTCCATCTGCCTATTGGGGCAGGCTCAGGTTGTTCCTCCTCAGAGTCACTCTGTGCCTGTGCAGGCCTTGGCATTGGTGGGAGGTTGTGTGACCCTGTCCCGTGCTGTTCCTGCTGCAGCTGTTTCCGCAGGATCATATTATGTAGCATGGCACATACCATAAGAATTTGAGTACATGTAGCTGGTGAGTACTGCAAGGCTTCACCGGATGTGTCCAGACACTGGAACAGTGACTTGAGCATCCCAAACACATGCTCTATTATAAGTCTGGTCTGTGCGTGTGCCTCATTATGATGTTCTTGTTCAGGTGTGTGTGCATTTCTGATGGGTGTCATCAGCCACGGCTCCAGTGTATAACCAGCATCCCCCACTAGGTGACCATAGGGGATGCCCCATTGGCAAATCTCTGGTACAGCTGCATCTGATGCCAAATGTGGGAATCGCGATAGCTTCGAGGGCAGCCAGCACACACATTCATTATAATGCCCTGGGCATCACACACAACCTGGCAACTGATGGAGGGGAGGCCCCTGTGGTTGATGTAGGCCCTACATTGATCACCGGGTGGTGCTTTCATGCATATGTGCATACAGTCTATAGCACACACTACCTCAGGGTATTCTGCTATTTGGTGGAAGAGATGCATATTGCTGGCCAACACCTCATGGGTGTCGAGGAAATATATGTGCTCACTGGCATGTGCTGACATGGCTTCCAGGAACTGGTGGAAAACTCTGGATGTTGATGCCTGTGAGATCCCCATGATATCCCCAGTTGAGCTTTGGGTGGTACCTGTGGCTAGTATTCCTAAGCCTACACATACATTGGTATCCACTGGGATGGGTTCCACTCGGTCAGTTTGGTGTGTCAGGGTGGTCGGCACAGCTCAACAATTTGCTGTAGGAGGTCCCTGTCCACCCTATAGTGCTCCACTATCTTCAGCTCATGTAGCCCCTGGTAGGTTACCTTGGGTCTGTACACTCTTTTCCGTCTCCTCACTGTGGGTTGATTGGCAGCATTCACATCCTCACCACCCTCAGCCCCTTGCACATGTTGTTCTATGTTGCCTGCTGCAGCCCCTACCATTTTGTAGTTTTGTTTGTTAAAAGTTCCCCGCTTGTATACACCGGTGGTGTAGAGTATGGAAAAAACAGAAGGGAAGGTGTTTGCATAGTTTATAGTAGTGTTCTGGGCTGGTCTGCTGCCGGTGTAATTGGCTGATTCTGATACACTTCACCTGCCAGCTATGCTAGTTCTCCTTGATTACCTTCCTACTGCTGTCTTCCCTTCCCATTGCCTTCCTGTTTAAGCCCGGGGGCGCGCTGTGCAAACACAGTGCTCAAATGTGCGCAGTGCTGCTATTTCCTGGTTTAACTTTTTTTTTCTTCCTTTAAAACCTGGTGAGTGGCACACACACCCGCTTAGGCAATGTAAAGAGTGCTAGGCAGATTCAGACACACCCCCCTAGCTTAGCTATGCTAAGTTAGGAGCAAACCCGAGCCACAGGGCTCCAATCTGCTTACAGTATGCCTGATGCCTATGATGTCAGCTAACTCCTAGGCTTGCACCAAGCTATTCCTACTCTTACACTGTTGGGACCTGACTAGCATGCTGGGGGAAACTGGGATTCACTATCATTCCCCTCATTTGTATAGGATTGCCTGCTAATGCATAGTTACATGTCTCACACTGAGCCTCCCTCCTTAGCAACACTACTCACTGGCCATGTTGTCTTCTGCCTGCCATTGACTTTCATGGCAGAATAGTGATTTCAGTTAGACTGCTTATTTTAGGTTTATTTTATTATTTCCCCCCGATCCCATTTGCACGCCACTGCCCTATTCTTAAACAACCAAGATCGTCAAAAAAAAAAAAATGATAAGTTGATTTTTTTATTTTTTAGGCTATTTGCAATGCCAGTGGTCTTATACTTGGCCATTGGCATGCTTCCTGACTGATATGCAGCCTTTATTTGGAGCTGTCACGGCTCCATTTTGGATTTTGCAGAAATGTACTCAGTTACTAACCGAGTACATTTTTGCAGATTGCACTTGTCCTGCACGGCTAGTTTCAAGCTTCCTGGATCACAAATTCACCTCATTTGCATGGATTTCTCCTGCAAATGGGGTGATTTGCATACAGGGGCTTAGTCCGTGCAGGACTAGTGCAGGAGCGCTCGTGCACGCTCCTGCAGGCTGTTCCTGGATCGCACGGCAGACATATTGCCTGCTAGAGCTCCTGCACTAATCCTGCATGCCGTGCAAGGCATGCAGAATCCAGGGGGATAGTTTCAGAAATATAAATATGTCTTCACATTTTGAGTATGCATGCGCCACTATTACAAATACATTAGTCATAAATGAGTTGGCAAAATCAGTGTATAATCTTTTCCAAAATCCACTTGGAAATTCTTAAGGTTGAAATGATGTTTGTCTAGGTGTCTTCTGTTCCTTCCAGTGGTGATACGACTCATGTGCTTTATACATATTTTCAATTTCATTTTCTGCCTTTAGCCAGTAGACAACTTTGATAGCTAGTGTTTTCATTTTAGGAATGTCTGGGTGACCTCTGTAGTGCTCTTCCTGTATATTCTTTCTTGGCTTCCATAGAAAATTACTTGAGTGCCCATTAAGATAAAACCTTTTCCACTGAATGAGAAATTATTTTATAAAACATTTTCAGCTCGCAACACTGTTTGCTTTTGCTGGCCAATCTTCCAGCACAAGCCTTAATACATTTGTGACAGTTCCTAGTCAATTCTAATTGCATGTGCTATCAAATCATTTTAGCAGGAATGCCAGACAAATGTTCCACAGTCAAAACTTTCACATACTGTTTGATTGCTTTTGTAGCATTATCTGAAATTTGACAAAATGGAGTTCCAGCCAGCCAGCCAGCATGACTATAACCCCAGAAGCTTTACTGTTTAAAGTCGTATGCTAACTGTGTTATAACCCATCTCTGAATTTTTGCTGTTGCCATTATGGGGAAACTGTTATACGTACCACACAAATTTAATAATGATCTATGGTCAGTAACTGACTTGAATTTCTACAACAGAGGTAGAAGTGGAATTTCTTCACTGCAAAATGAAAGCAAGTATTTCTTTTTTAGTTTTATAATAGCTTGTCTCAGCAACAGAAAGTGTTCCTGGTATGTAAGACACTAGTGCTTTACCCATGTTGGACCATTGCACTAATGCCATAAACTGAAGCATTACACACAAGTGATACTGATAACCCTCAAAACTGACACCTAATCATGAATCATCATTTGAAATTTTCTGTACATTTACTAAAATATTTTATTTATGTTGTTTCCATTGCAATAGCACATTTTCTTTCAACAAAATATGCAGTGAACATAACACTGTACTTTGGTTAGGTATGAGATTTCCATAAAAATTACTCAAGTGAACAACCCCCTGCAGTTGTTTCACATATATGGATGGGGACTGGCTCATATATGGCCTTCATATGCTCTATGAAATGGAGTCTTCCTTTTCTCTCCCATGCATGTCCAACACATTCAGCCTGAAATTTACCAAATTCACCTCTTGATGTTTTAACTGTTCATATTCTTCAGTATTTGCAACACTGAAATCCTTGAGAAAGTTTTCCATTACACTTTAATAAACAGATAGTTTAGAACACATATGGAATGGTAACCTAAATTAAATAAACAAGCCTCCGTGTGTATTAATCATCATATACTTTTTAGAATCTTCTTTGAGTAATATTTATAAGTAGTGCAAGAGCTGTTTTAGACAACAGGTCTGTCATTCATCAATTTCTCCACATAATGGAGAAGATAGGTCTCATTACTACAATTTGACTCACACTCAGTTTATAATTACCATTAGTCTGTATGGTATTATCTCTTTTTATAGCAAAATAATTGGAGATACCCAGCTCTGTGCTTCACGGCATTATAGATTCCTTCTCTCTCAGTCCTTCTAAGATATTTTCTTCATAGCAAATTGTGCTTCCCCCATATTTTGTCAATAGAAATGCACTGATGTTTCAGCCTGACAAAATAAATAAACAAATGATTTGGAAGTTTGAGCTGGACAAATAAAATCATTTGAAGCTTCAGCTAGAAGGATACAGCAAGAGAAAGAACCTATTGCATAGGGCAACACCTGCAATTTTCGGTTTAGGGTGCTTTGGTGTGTACCCCTTAACTGTATATTCTGATTACAGGGTTACATAATGCCAAAACAAACACTGGCAAAAGCTGAGGAAATGAGAGACCGCAAAATATAAGTTTTTAGCATAGTTAAACCTTTAATAATCACTATTCGTACTAGGACTTCCTCCTGGACATCAAGCACTTATTGCACTGATTTAGACTGATGTTATAGAGTCTGGTTCACAATTTATTTCCAGTTAAGTATTCATTTTTGCAACCAATTCCACCTTCAAAGAGCTGGTCCTTCATCTTTTGCCACAACTAAAGACAAACATGAGCTTTCAAGTCTGATTTCTTCCTACATCTAAAAGTCAAACTGACAGACTGATAGCAATTCCACCAAATTGCTAATGCATATGCATGTGTGTGTGTGTGTGTGTGTGTGTGTGTGTGTGTGTGTGTGTGTGTGTGTGTGTGTGTGTGTGTGTGTGTGTGTGTGTGTGCATGTGTCTGTGTGTGTGTGCGTGTGTGCGTGTGTGTGTGTGTGTGTGTGTGTGTGTGTGTGTGTGTGTGTGTGTGTGTTTCTTTTGACTTGAATATGTGGAAATGCAGCATGTGGTTTTAGTTAGAGAGATGTTTCAGCAAAGTAGTCTGAAAACCAGCAAAAACTAAAGTAAAATCAATATCTAAATTAGTAAAACATCAAATGATGTTCAACTAAAAAGTTCATTGTATCATGTATATTAATATTCTTATAACAAAGTGGAAGAGGTGTGTTTTGCTCTGAAGAACCGTAACTAAACTTGGCAGCATGTTATTTCTTGCTATCAATCCTTATCCTTCTTTTTTTCTGTTTATAAGTATAATGGCAAATGATGTTCTTCTGTTATCATTTTTAGTATTGTATGCTGCTTCTTTGGGATCATAACATGCAAAATATAATCTCACAGTTCGATGTAGGTTAAATCAGTTCCCTTATTCATCTGTGTTAATTCTACCAGAAGACAATCTGTAGGCTACTGCAAGCTGTATTAATTCTGCAGCACACACACAGTAGCTTACCGTCTGGATACTCTTTTTTTTTTTAATTTCTAAAACATCTGAGCTTCTGATGGATGTATTAGTGTTACCGTGAAAAGAGGAGCTTAGCATGCGAAGGCTGTATTAATTCAGTCAAACACAGATTAGCTTAGCATTTAGAAGATATATGAAATGTAGCCCCCAGTGATGTGGCTGTGAAAACATACAGCATTAAGATAATGATTTTAAAAGGCAGTTTTGATAGGTAGCTTATATTAAGAGATAGCTGCCAAATAGCGACAGCAAGAATATTTCAATTTTTCTTACATAATTACAAGCATCGTCTGGTGCATTGTTAGCATGTAGACATTAATTTCTGTGGGAACCTTAACATCTGGAGGCTGTATTAATTCCTGTCATACAAATACAGTTGTGAAAAAGCCAATCATGTGGAAAAAAATGCACATTCTACCCCTGACAGAAAACCTTAGCATCTGAAGTTAGTGTTACTTATACTATGCACATAGCTAAGCAATGTACAGCATTGTGATTTTGAATCTTTCACAGTCACTGCTGTCTGAAAGCAACACTGAGGATGAATAGTCTAATAAGCAACAGAATATTTAATTTTATTTTACATGGTTAAAGTATCCTTTGAGGGTCAGACCAATGCAGCATCTAGAGATTTATTAATTTTACAATGTAAACAAACTCATAAAAGATGATTATGGGGAAGCAGCATGTTGCAACATGGATTTCATTGCCTGAGAAGTATTATTATGTGATATCCAAAAGTAGGACTAATAACAAAATATAAGCCAAATAACTATTTCACTTTATTTTACATGATCACCAACATCATTTGGTATACTTCTCAGTGGGGAAGCAGTACTTATCCACACTGCCTACAGCCCAGAAACACTCTTTTCTGCGACAAAACATATTTCAACCAGCTACTCATACTGTTATATCAAAGTAAACTGGTTCAAAATAATAATTATAATAATAATAATAATAATAATAATAATATTCAACATGTCTTTGGAAAACATAACATAAACTGGAGCAATGCAAATTATATATCAGTCTTACAAAATGAAACTAATATAAGTGAATTATTCAAACAGTGGAGGTACCAAAGTGATACCCTGTGCCACAACCTATCCTTGATGCATGCAAACAGCACAATAAATGAAGTTAACAGAAACCTTGGTTCTGTTTACTGAACATATGCTTACCATCAAAACTGTTTTATGGTATAGTAACAACAACACCCACAAAAACCCATATCCACTGAAATTGCCCAACCCGACCATGGAATAAGTAGATTTGTAGTCAGTGTCCTCTCTAGGTCAGTGTACTAAACCAACTAAAGAATGTAAACCCAGAGGGCAGAATTAAATACTACACTTAAAATTTACCCATAAATTATTACACAACAGTCATTATCCCTCCATAGGTTTACCTTCATTACCCAGAATCACATGCGCTCGAGTAATTTTATGGTTGACATACTTCTGCAAAAAGTTAAAATGCTGAATTCTGGTATACCCGACATAAACACTGAACCTCAAAACTCCCTACCGCTCTGGACCTAGGAACAAGCATTAACATGGGTCCAGAAGGGGGTGAGATCGGTCAGTCAGGAATGTCAATGTTCAGCATTCCATCATTCTGGATGTAGGACATCATGCAGGTGGACTCAAGCACATGTGATACTGGATAATGATCGTAAACCCCTCTGTATCCATCTTATCATCTGGTTACACTTCTAGCTAAGAGCACATGTGATTCTGGATAATGATCGTAAACCCCTCTGTATCCATCTTATCATCTGGTCACACTTCTAGCTAAGACCTCAGATCAAGCAATAATCAGGTACTCCACCTAAATTGGAGTAAAATTTAGGATAAAGCACAAAGTAACTACATGTCATCAAAATGGAATCTGCTTCCATTGGAATTAAGATCAGCTTCTACATATACATAGTTAAAAAATGTGCAGAGAACACCTCATGTAGCTGCACACTGCTATTCATTCACAAAACCTAGAAACATTACTTGAAATTTGTTCTCAGTGTAAAAAAAGCAAGAATCAAATTATGGACCCTGAAGTACTCTTTGTCTTTAGTGTACATTACTAAACAGAGCTGTATATATCAATGCGTGTATTAATGTATATAACAATGTATATATCAGTGTATATAACAATGTATTTAACAATGTATGCATGAATATATAAATCAATGTGTATATCAATGTGTGTATTAATGTATATAACAATGTATATATCAGTGTATATAACAATTTATTTAACAATTTATGCATCAATGTATAAATCAATGTGTATATCAATGTATGTATTAATGTATATAACAACGTATATATCAGTGTATATGAATGTATTTAACAATGTATGCATGAATGTATAAATCAATGAGTATATCAATGTATGTATTAATGTATATAACAATGTATATATCGGTGTATATAACAATGTATTTAACAATGTATGCATGAATGTATAAATCAATGTGTATATCAATGTATGAATTAATGTATGTATCAATGAATATATCAATGCATTTATCAATGTATATATCAGAGTATGTATACATCAATGTATATATCAGTGTATGCATCAATGTATATAGGTTCATAGGTGTTTACTGGGCTAATGACCACAAGAGCCTTTTCAAGCCTAGACATGCATCCCAAATCTCTGAAAAGATTGCATACCCTTGATATATATTAATGTATATATCAGTGTATATGTATCAATGTATGTATCAGTGTATATATGAATGTATATATCAGTGCATATATCAATGTATGTATCAATGTGTATATCAATGTATGTATATTCAAGTATATATCAATGTATATATCAATGTAAGCATACATCAATCTATATATCAATGTATGTAACAATGTGAATTTCAATGTATATATCAATGTATATTTCAATGCATGTATCAATGTATACATCAATGTGTATGTATCAAGTGACATATATCAGTGTATATATCAATGTATGTATCAAAGTATATATCAATGTATGTATCAATGTATAAATCAATGTATGTATCAATGTATATATCAAGGAATATATCAATGTATGTATATTCAAGTATATATCAATGTATTTATCAGTGTATGCATACATCAATCTATATACAGTATCAATGTATGTAACAATGTGCATTTCAATGTATGTATCAATGCATGTATCAATGTATACATCAATGTGTATGTATCAATTGACATATATCAGTGTATATATCAATGCATATATCAAAGTATATATATCAATGTATGTATCAATTTACATATCAGTGTGTATATCAATGTATTATTCAATGTATGTATCAATGTATATATCAAGGAATATAGCAATGTATGTATATTCAAGTATATATCAATGTATGTATCAGTGTATGCATACATCAATCTATATACAGTATCATTGTATGTAACAATGTGCATTTCAATGTATGTAGCAATGTATATTTCAATGTATTTATCAATGCATGTATCAATGTATACATCAATGTGTATGTATCAATTGACATATATCAGTTTATAGATCAATGCATGTATCAAAGTATATATATCAATGTATGTATCAATGTACATATCAGTGTGTATATCAATGTATAAATCAATGTATGTATCAATGTATATATCAAGGAATATAGCAATGTATGTATATTCAAGTATATATCAATGTATGTATTAGTGTATGCATACATCAATCTATATACAGTATCAATGTATGTAACAATGTGCATTTCAATGTATGTAGCAATGTATATTTCAATGCATGTATCAATGTATACATCAATGTGTATGTATCAATTGACATATATCAGTGCATATATCAATGCATGTATCAAAGTATATATCAGTGTATGTATCAATTTACATATCAATGTGTATATCAATTTATATATCAATGTATACATCAATGTATGTATCAATGTATATACTAATGCATATATCAATGTATCTGTATATGTGTGTGTGTGTGTGTGTGTGTATCTATCTATCTATATATATATATATATATATATATATATATATATATATATATACACACACACCAAAGTATATATATGTGTGTATATCAATATATATATATATAAATGTACATATCAATGTATATATCAATGTGTACCAGACTGTGCAGAACTAGATATACCATTGTACCTGACTGCATATACACTTGCTTATGTTCTTGTGTTAGTCTGCCAACTTTTATATAATTTATTTGGAAGTACACAGAACCAGGAATTCATAGAAAGGCTGAACACAAGCCATACTGCTTGAGGTAAAAAGACCCTGTTCCCACAATGCAGCCTTTTGTTATTCAATGACATATTAGCTGTGATAAGGAAATGCCTCATTACTGGCTAATTTGCATGTCTCTGAATTGCATTTACTATAGAGAAGGCTTGTATTGCTAATTTGCTCATCATGGTAGTTAACTGCTGCAAGTGTAGGCATTGACATTCTCCCCTTCAGCCACTCTACCTCACACAAAAGTACACATTCACACACACACACACACACACACACACACACACACACACACACACACTCCCTGTACCAGAAATTACTGTAACTTTGAGTTTCATAATCATGCATGCAACAGTACGCAGAGTGGGGCAGGGGTGAGGGGAAAGTGTAGACATCAAGCAACTACATTTGTGCCATAATGGTACTTAAACATTTATGGCACTTGCGTAGTATGCCTTATGTCTAGTGTGCACCCCCATCCCCAATCCCCATAAATGTTTAAGTAACACTCTGTGTACGGTTGCATGCATGATTATGAAACTCAAAGTTACAGTAATTTCTGGTGTCCAATGTTTCCCCCCACCCCCATCCTTGTACTGCTGTATGTGCTGTTATGGCACTCGAAATTACAATAACCTCTTGTGGCTAGTGACTCACCCCACCTCCCAGTCCCTGTACTTCCTTCATGCTTGGCAGATGAACACTGCCTTTTAGTTGTACTCATTGCTGTGATGTGATGGGGCCAACCATCCTGACCTAGATGACTGAGTAATTTCTTGAATTGCTCTCCCTGGACTGCCTCATTAGCATTCAGCAAGGCCATAACACCAGCCCTACATACTGCTGCATTTCTTCATGCTGTAGCACTGTGCAGCACCATGTTAGGCCACTTCTGCATGTAAAAAGGTTACTACAACATCATGCCATGGCACATTTATGAACGTCCCCAGAGCCTTTTGTACATAGAGGTTTATACAAGCACGTCTTGCAACTGCATAGTCTAATGTTTAATCTGTTTCATATACACACCCACAAATATATATATATATATATATATATATATATATATATATATATATATATGAAACTTATAAATGAACTTAATACTTCCTCCTCTTCAGCATCTATTATACAATATGCAGATGGCTCAACCCTCATTTGTACGGCATCCACAATAAATCAACTTCAAATAGTTACACAAAAGACCTTCTCTGATATAGAAAACTGGCTGGCAAACTCACAACTCATTCTCAACCCTAATAAAACTAAACTTATAATCTTCCATCCATCTAAACCTGTTAATCTGCCAGCTAACTTTTATATCAGTGCCAGTAATAACACTAGGATCTTCCCAGAACTCCAAACAAAAGTATTAGGTGTCATAATCGACAATAGACTAATATTTGACATACATATTTCAAACACTACCAAAAACATTCATAAGAAAATGGGAACCCTATACAGGAACAAAAAATTCCTAACTGA
Organism: Protopterus annectens; assembly: GCF_019279795.1. Lineage (NCBI taxonomy): Eukaryota > Metazoa > Chordata > Ceratodontiformes > Protopteridae > Protopterus > Protopterus annectens. The sequence goes on along the minus strand of NC_056737.1, from coordinate 821,616,143 downwards.
CACTACTAGGATAGCTAGAAGTCACCTCTTCTCCACTTCTATATGCCTCCCATATATTCACCAACCTCAAAAAGTCAGAACTAAACAAATTGGAAACATGTTACAATAAGATTTGTAAATTTGCAACAGATTCCACACATACAACTAATCACTGCCGTAGTCTAAAAATCTTTCTTGGTTGGAATTACCCCATGTTCTGAACTACAACCAATTAATAATGGCTCACAAGATAATGCATGATCCTGAAAATATACCATCTCTGAAAAATTTACTACAACCTTACTTACCTCTAGTAATCATAATCTTCACTCAGCTAACAAAGACTTCCTACAGGTTACCAAATCGTACAACATAGCAGGGGACTCTCTTTGTTTATTTTTATTTATTTGTTTTACATTTGTTGACTGGGCTAGTCTAGATGGACACATGTCCATTTTCAGTAGAGACCCGGGCAGAAAAGCTCCACTACAGTTAAAGTCACAATACATAATTAAAGTAGAACAAGATTGTTACATAACATCATAGTACTAATATGGTTTACAATTGTGTACAAGCAATAATTCTTAAAAGAAGCTAGGGTAGAGCTTGCTAAGCAAGTTTAAGCTCTGTGGCAGGTTAAACTAAGGTAGAGTTTTGTTTCTCAAGAAGAGCACATGCTAAGTGAGTATTAAGCTCAATAGCAGATTAAGGAAAGGCAGTATTAGTAGTAACTTTAGTAGACTGAAAATCACATATTCACAGCGGTTGGTAGGAGATAGGATGAGAGTATTAAGAAAATCTAGGCTATGAAGGAGGAGAGTTTTAGTCAGGATTTGTGCAAGGGCATAGCCAGTGAGTTAGGAGATATTCCTTAAGTTGCTTTTTAAATAGAGATGTAGAAGAGAGAGATGCGAGTTCCCTGGGGAGCAGGTTCCAAGATTTCCCTACAGTGTTTGAGAACAGTGTGTCCCCAGCCTTATTGTTGGATTTATATATAGTTACTAGTAATTTATTGGCTGAGCGAAGGCTTGAGAGATTTTTGTAGGGGGTGATAAGACTAGTTAATATTGGAGTATTAGTAGGATGATATAAGATCTTGTGTGTGATAGTAAGTTGTTGAAATAATAGTTGATTTTGGAGTTCAAGCCATCCAAGTTGTTTTAGATTCTGACAATGGTGGGTTCTGAATGGGGAGTTTGTGGCAAATCTAGCTATGTTGTTATAGGTGAGTGCCAGTTTGTTAAGATTGCTTTTTGAAAGATTGGTATAAATGGGAGAGGCATAGAGTAGTATGGAGATGAGATAACTGTGGGCAATAGTAGTTCTGGCAGTGGGGGTAAGGTAGGGTTTAATTCTGTAAAGGGTGCCTAGCTTTCTATTAACTGATTTTATGGTGGTATTGATGTGTATGTCAAAGGTAAGACTATGGTCAATTATCACTCCTAAGAGTTTGGTGGTAGGTTCTGGAGATATTACAGTACCATTTTTGGATGTCACTGTAAGGTCTAATTGAGAGGACTTTATTGTAGGATTGAAGAGCAATAATTTTGTTTTTTTGGCATTCAGGAGACGGCAGCATTGTAGGAACCAATTTTCAACTTTATTGAATAAATTCTGGGTAAGCGATTGGAGTTTGGGTAAGGAAGTAGAAGAGCAAATTAGCATAGAGTCATCTGCATATTGTATGAAGGTGGCTTGAGGAATTGTAAGATTTAGATCATTAATAAAAATAGAGAATAGGAGAGGGCCTAAGATAGAGCCCTGAGGTACACCATGGGAAAGAGGGAGGTGTGTAGAGATTTCCTTGTCCCAAAGCACAGCTTCTTGTCTGCTTTCTAAGTAGGACTTAAACCAGTGTAGTGCCTGTGTATCAAGTGAGAGAGATTTAAGTATATCCAAAAGAAGATGATGGTTAACCATATCAAAGGCTTTTGAGAGGTCAATAAAGAGTACCGATGATAGGGAGTTGTTATTACAATTTTTGTTGATACAATCAGAAAAGGATTACTCTAACTTTTGTTGCAAAGAACTGGAATACCCTTCCTCATAGTATAAGATCCATAAGTAAACTCAATCAGTTCAAAAAATCTCTCAAAATAAACCTATATGAATCATGGCTTTGCACATGTAATACTCCAGGTTAGTCCCTAACAAAACCACAGTTAGTTTAGTTGTGATGAGAGTTTATAACTCTATTAACTTACCTTTTGAGGTACTACTAATCATCTACAAATAATTTTACTTCTTACCTGTTTTTTGCACCACTGAAGTATTATCAACCAGATTCCTATGTTAAGTGAATCTCTTTGTTAACTTATTATGCATTGTTTTCTTCAATGCACTTTAACTAGTGTATTTCATATCATGTTTCTGTTTGATTACTGTTTATTTTTATTTTGTTATGATTATTTGTTTATTACTATTATTTTTATTATTATGTTACATTTTTTTATGTTAAGCATTAACTGGAGCTTTTCTCCCCAGGCCTCCGCAGAAAATGGGCTCTGTCCCAGTCGGACCATCCAGGTAAGCAAATGTAAGATAAATAAATAAATAATATATAAACTTCTGTTCTCACTGAAACTTCTTGATGTAAATTTGCTTTTAATTTACTTGGTAATGTTTTCCCTGTCTCCCCCTTTCAAATGGGTCTGGCCCAGCATTGATAACTAAGTCAATAAAGCATAAATAAATGCATAAATTATTTTACTTGATTGCAAGTATCATATGATGCATTGTTTGTAAGTAGATGCAAGATCTCACATTTTGTGGCTTTGCTTTGGTGGCCAGAAAAACATAACATCTGGTCCATTAATACTACCTAATGTGACTGTAAACAAAAAAAATCATGGAGAAGCAATGTACAGCAACATGGTTTTGATTGTTTGACAATTTCTGTTCTACAAAACTTTATAGTGAGAAGTAATAGCCCAATACAAGTAAGATAAATACTTCACTTTATTTTACATCATTTAAAATATATCTGCTATACACTCTAATGGAAACATACAAGGAAATGTGTTTTTTATTGTTTAGCAAGGAATTTTCTGTGGTATCCAGAAGTCAGAAGTAAATGGTAAATATTAGCAGGAGAAATATTTCACTGTATTTTGCATGATTGTAAATATCCTTTGGTGCACTCTGCAGGAGTTCATCTAGTCTTGCTTTTCACCTCATATATAGGTGACCAAGATATTTTACTTTATTTTACATGATAATAAATATCATTTGATATACTGTTAGTATATGGAAATTACATTACAGAATCTTCTTCTTCCGGCTTTTCCCGATTAGGGGTCACCACAGTGGATCACCTGTCCGCTCATGATTGGCAGTGGAGTTTTACAGTGTCGAGTTGCCAGCCCGGCACCCAACCTTCCATAGAAGGCACACACACACACACACACACACACACACACACACACACACACACACACACACACACACACACACACACACACACTCACACTTAGGGCCAATTTGAAGTGTCCAATCCACCTACAGCATGTCTTTGGGATGTGGGAGGAAACCGGAGCACCCGGAGGAAACCCACACGACCACAGGAAGGACATGCAGACACCACACAGAAGGCACCCCAGCCGAGAATCAAACTGGAGAACCTCTTGCTGTGAGGCGACAATGCTAACCACTGCACCACCGTGGCTGCCCACAATAACTGTGGAAAATCATCATCTGAATGCATTATTAATTCTGTCACACAGACATATAGATGAAAAAATTCTGTCACACAGACATATTGATGAAAAAAAAAACATCATGGGGAAAAGTCAGCTTTATGTTCTTGATTCTTTGACAAGCGCTGTTGTCTATTAGGTGATACTGACAACTAATATCCAGATACGGGCAACAGGACTATTTTACTTTATTTCATGTAATTACAAATATCATTTGGTGGGCAGTTGTATACAGCATCTAGCAGAGGTACTAATTGCATCATGCAGATGAACTTGTAAGAAGAATGTATGTTACTTTTCTGTGATTGCAAACCTGCTGTGTGTGATGTGTAGTTTCGTAAAGCATTGCTGTTCTCATCACTACCATTCCATCACACCATTATAACATCAAGCAACACAACCAGCTCACTGCAGTCAGTATTTGACACTGACAGCTACTTGTTTTTAGCCTGAAAGAAGGCTTGCAATTCAGTGCATGAAATCACCTTCACAGTATGACAAAAAATGCTAGAGACGCTTTATCTTTATCAGCTAATAACAACTGCGTAATTAGGCTATTAAAGCATTAAGGTACTTGGTTCTAAGACTTAATTCCTCACTGATGTTGTATAATCAAAGGGTAGCTCATGCTTGTACTACTGACAAACTAAAGTGCATCAATGCAGTTTAATGGATGAAAAGTCACTTCCTAGAATTAAAAATCGATTAGCCCTCCTCAAAGCATTTGTTCTAAAGCCACTCCAGTGGAATAGAGGGATAAAGCCCTGAATATGGCCCAGGTGACCTGTGTTTGATTAGGAGCTTGGTGACTGAATAGGTGTCACTATCCCTGGTGGGAGGGCAGTTCTGTGGGCATTTTCTGAAATGATCCCTGAAGAAGACAATGAATGTAGCTATTGGGAAGTGTGGTCCAAAGGGGGGATAGGGTGGGGACATGACCCATTGCAGAGGTGAGGTGAAATGTCCACCCTTGGACACTACATTGGGAACCAAGGGAGGATTAATGGGGTAGGTCAAAAGTGAAAAACAAAATGGTGGATGTTGACAGCCAGAACCGTAGCATGCCTGCAAAATCTCCATTCGCCAACCTTGTTAGAAGAAGTGATAACTAACATCATTTGGTATACTGTTCACTGGGGAAGCAGTAAGTGTCCAAAGTGCCTACACCCCAGAAACACTCATCTCTGTAAAAGAATTTATTTCAACCAGCTAGTCATATTGCTATATCAAAGTAAACTGGTTCAAAATAACTAGGGGTTAGGAGGTGTCTGACAGACCCAGAGGTGGACATGGGACATTGAATAGAGTGACATAGGATGATGCAAAGAGGAACAAAAAAACTCCCCAAAAAAAAATGCTCTAGGTACCTGACCACTGGATTCAGATCAGAGGTAGCCCCAGACATATATTATACTTGTTAGATTATATCTAGCTATGAAGATAAAAACTAAGATATTTTAATTAGAATCATTGCACAACACATACTGAATTATTTTACCTCCAATTTTTAGGCAAAATGGATGCTTGCAATGAAATATTGTCACTCAAATTGAAATTCATAGTCTGCAAACATTTCTTTCTTCAGTTTTCAGTCTGTATGTATAGTGTTACTGCATTTATTTTAAAAAATAGGACTTTTAACATTATTTTCTTTAGTGGTATTCAAATAAGTATATTTTAGCTACTTTTGAAACTTTTTACATTTTTAATTCACTGTAGTAACCCTAAACAGGACATGTGGTTTAAAAATGGATGGATGGATGCATAAATAATTGAATGATGTTATCATTTATCTAAATTCACTGAATTTTCCTTTGTGGGATATCCACAATCATTTAAACAAATGCTGTGTCCTCTTTATTTGTATGAAAAGTCATAAAACATTTTAAAAACATTGTGTGTGTCTAAGTGTATGTGTGTTTACAGGCATGTGGTTGTGTGTGTATTTGTGTGTGTGTGTGTGTGTGTGTGTGTGTGTGTGTGTGTGTGTGTGTGTGTGTGTGTGTGTGTGTGTGTGTGCGTGTGCATGTGCGTGTGCGTGTGTGTGTGTGTGTGTGTGTGTGTGTGTGTGTGCGCTTGCGCACTCGTGCAAGTGCACACAACTGATCACATTTATATAATATAAAAGCAGTTCTAAAATATATCCATGCTTAATATTAATCTGAAAGATCTGTTGATAAACTTACTGCACTGCACACATGGGGCTAGTTTCCAAAAGAATTGCTTTTAGTGTAAGTCTGCCCTGATTCTATATGACTTGTTCACAGTATAAGTGACTTAATTCAGTTTAAGTCCTATCTGTGAAGAGTCTCACACCAGGGGCCAGATTCCAACAGACCTGCTTTCAGCCTTCTGTCAATATATGTGGTCACTTGCACTGAGAACAAGTCTTTTGGAATTGGGCCCCATAGTCTGTAAGAGAATAATTTTTTATAGCCTCCAGAGATCTTCTGAGGATATATGCAGTTCTAACAGTAGCATAGCTAGGGTGAAGCAAAGAGAGCAACCTGCACAGGTACAAACTGTTAGAGGGCATGATCAGCAGATGCCGTTCAAGTGCAGTGTATTTCTGGTATTCATGCATTTGTATTCTGCTCCATATGTGGGCTAAACAGCTGTATCAGCTGCTTGCTGCTACAGGTTAAAAGGAAACAAGTGTTTTCTTTAAATTGAAAAAGTGATTTAGTATCTCTGTATGTAGCATAAGCAAATGTTGCAAGCAGTTGCTATAGTTTAAAAGGAAAGAAAAGCTTGTTTTTAACTGAAGCATTTAGTGCTCTGTATTTAGCATATACTAATTTTTAAAAAGAAAGATACACTTTTTTTTTGCTCCTCAGCATTGAGGTGAGGGTTGCCAGACTGGGGGACAGCACCAGGTACCAGAATAGCTAGCTACACCTCTGATTGTTCACATCTATGGCCTTAATCACATGGACATTTTGTTTAGTGTAATTGCTATTATTGCCGTTACTGGAACCATTGTTATAATCTCTAATATAATCAGCAAATGGTTTCAAAAAAGTACAATGCCTTGATAAGTAGTCTCTGCTATTACTGCGGACTTTGAGCTGAACAAGAATGTGCATTTATTTTGTCATCTGCTCCTCATTAATGCAGTCTGGCTTTACTGAAAACAATGTTCTCTGCACAGTATTTTAACATTTGTATGTCTCTTCATTTTGCCTTTCTGTTCACTTGCTTTCTGTTATGTTTTCATCTGTTACAATTACGTCAACAAATGTTTTTAGTTCCTTTACTCAGGTAAACATTAAAATGGCTGGCTTTGGCTTTATTATAGGGGGTAGTGTACTCCTTGCCTTCTAAGCATTCTACTAACCTGTTGAGCTCATACTATCTTGAAATACTTTCTTTTGTTTCAAATCCTGTGCCTCACCAACGTGAAAAGATGGGTCATTGCCACTCTCAGTAGTTGCTGTTATTCCAAACATAGCATAAAATGTATTGATAAACAGAAACCTCCAACGGGCAAACTGGTGCAACTCAAAAAGAAACAAATTGACCAAAAATAGTAAACGCAGCACCAGAGACAAAACATGTACTATAATAAAAACACTGTTTAATAAAATAAAATTAATACAAAACAAAAGGTAAGCGCTTTCACACAAGATGTGCTTCATCAGACATCCATTCCATCAAGAATCACATTTAAATACTTGTATCAATGTATCACTTGACCAACCAGAACAACATAACCATTACCTATGCAGATCTCTGGACTTGAGCACAGGTTTTAAAGAGACCTTGTCATTGACACCCGGCTTTTTATTTGCTTGTAGCCTCACTATCCAATGTAGAGCTCCCTTTCCTCAGTAAATTCTTAAGATCCCCCCCCCACATGGTCCCTTGTGCACTATTTCTATAACTTTAAAAACAAACACATGTGATAAGCCACGCTCCAAAATATGCCTGGCTAGAGCATTACTATCATTGCATCTCTTTATACTATAAGAGTGTTCACGTATCATTTCATAAAAAGGACGATTTGTCTTTCCTATATAAAAACTTTCGCAAACCTTACATGTGGTTAAATAAACTAAATTAAGGGTCTTACAATTGGCCTGTACATTGAATGAGTATTTCTGCTTAGATATTGGATGTACAAATATATTAGAACTATCTATATGAGAACAGAACTTACAGCTGCCACAACCAATGGTTCGCCTAGCCAAAATGTGTTGGCTTTCGCCGCCCCCTTAGATTAGTTTCCTGTGCCTCTGTCCAGCAGAGCCACTGAAGTGATCCCCGGGATAAACTTTCTGTTTCTTATCCACTCGTCAAGGTTTCTCTTGAAGAGTGTTAGCGAGGAGCACTGCCTAATGTAGATTGGAATATTGTTCAAAAGCATGGGAAGTCTATGGGACAGGAATCTATCCCTCCAGCATGTCCTATTTATTGTTGTAGTGAAGTTTAGATCCCTAGAGTGTGTGGCTCGAGGGGATAAGCTTTTCTTTATGTGGAGAATGTTCATCAGTTCTGGGTTGGACATGGCCTTGTATGTCAGGCAGAGATCATCTCTGAGTAGGCAGTATGCAACCGAGTACAGCTGGAGTTTCTTCAGTCGAACTGCATAGGGCATCTGTTTGAGGCCAGTGATCCTCTTGGTGAGGTACTTCTGTGGTCTTTCCAGCTGTTGCAGTTGTCTTGTAAGATACATCCCAAATAGGGCGTTGTCCTCTATGATGGATCTGATGAGCGATTAGAAGAGGGGCACAATGACCTCTTTTGATCTGGATGCGAACCCTTTTGTGATAAGGTGGGCCATGTAGAAGGAATTTCTATCCACTTTGGCAATGTGATTATCAAAGGAGAGATTACTATCTACTTGGGTCCCCAGATTCCTTATTATGTCTTCCGTATTTGGGGGACTACCACTTATGTGGTAGTTTGTGGGTACTTTGTTTTTTCCAAAGGGGATGAATATGCACTTTTTGGCATTTAGCTTGAGGCCCTGATTTTGACACCAGGTATCCATCTTAGTGAGGCCCTTTTGGAAGATGTCTGTGTCAGCTGGAGTGACAATTATAGCCTCTAGTTTGCAGTCGTCTGCTAACTTGGTCAGCCATAGTCCTCCTGTGCTTGCCTGTGCCTCTGAGAAGTATATGCCAAACAGGAGGGGTCCTAGGACTGAGCCCTGGGGAACTCCACTTGTAACCGGTTTAGAGTCAGACCTAGCTCCTGCAACTCTCACCATGTGGGTTCTGTCCATGAGCCAGTTGGCAATCCATCTTGTGATGTAGGAGTTTATGTTCAGGCTGGTGAGTTTGTCTATAATACCAGAATGGGGAATGGTGTTGAAGGCCTTTGTGAGGTCTAGGTAGGCTGTGTGTACCACCTTTCCCTTGTCTATAGCCTTGGTAACTGTCTCAAAGAAGTCCACCAGATTTAGGAGGCATGATCTGCCCTTAACAAAGTTGAACTGGGTAGGGTCCAGTGTTTGGAGGTTCCCATTGTCTCTGTTAATGAGTTCCATGATGATGCGCTCCATAGTCTTGCAGACCAAGCTAGTCAGGCTTATAGGGTGATAGTTCCTGGGGTCTGTTGTGGCTCCACCTTTGTGGAGCGGAATAACCGTTGCTGTGCACCACTCTATGGGTACATAGCCTGTGGAGAGGCTGAGTTTGAACAGTGTGTTTAGGTGAGGGGTTAGTTCGTCTTTGAGCTCATGTAGGACACAGCCTGGGACACCGTCCGGTCCCATTGATGCTGTGTTTTTGGCTTTGGAGAGGGCTGTTTTAACCTGAGTGTCTGTGATTTCAGGGGCTCTACATTCTTCTGGTATGGTTATGGGCCTTTTTGGGGGTGAAGTTTGTGCTGAACCTGTCTGCCAGGATGTTGGTGATATCAGTTGGTTCAGTGTATTTTGTGCCATTCTGCACTAACTCCGAGCAGATCTGAGCATTGCCACTTAGATTCTTGATGTAGCTAAAGAATGCCTTGTGGTTATCTTTGGAGTCCTTGGCAATTTTTCTTTCAAAGCTTGCCTTGGATGATTTTATGAGGGATCATAGTTTCTTGCTGATACTGATACTGATCAGGGATGTCTTCCCTTCTTGGGATTTTACTCTTTTCTGTACTAGTTTCCTCCTTCTATTGTATAGCTTGTTTATGGCAAGAGTCCACCAGACTGGTTTCCTTTTTTTGGAGGAGTAAGTCTTGGCTTTGCTTGGGATAGCACGATCCATTTGAAAAAATTTTCATGGTGGTTTCCTTGTCCAGGGGTGGGAGCGGAATGTGGATATCCAAAGTGATTTGTTTATGGTCAGATCTATCCAGCGAGGGGTTACCTCTGGTGTGGAACACCGGTTGCCCATGTTGGTGATGACCAGGTCCAATATGTTGTCACCTCTGGTGGGAGTGCTGACCAGTTGATCCAGGGCCTTTGAGTTTATAAATTCTAGGAAATGTTGGGCAAGGGAGTTAGTACTTGAGTAGTTCTCCCAGTTAATGTTTGGGTAACTGAAATCACCCTATATTAGGGTGTTTGGTAGAACCTTTATGTTTCCCAGTGTTTCCAGAAATGCGGAATGGGGGTCCTGGGACATGGTGGGTGATCTGTAGCAAGCTACAATTTGAATTGCAGTTTTGCCCATTGTTAGTTGCACGTGGATGATCTCTGAAGCATCGTGCTGTGCCACTAACCTGGAGGCGTGGGTATCCTTGATGAATATGGATAGGCCCCCGCCTTTTGTATTTTGGTCCAGGTTCTGTGGCCAAAATGTCTGGTATGAGTTGTAGCCTGATAGTGCTGAGGTGCTCTCTGGAGCCTTAAGCCAGGTTTCTGTTACTGCACATATATCGATTTCTGCATACTGAGGAGTGCCTCGAGTGCGTGCATTTTGAGGTAGCTTTCAGATACTGTCACAGATCTTAGCAAAGCTGTGCGTGTGTTTTGTACCAGAGTCAGGTGACCAGAGGTGATGTCATCCTCTAACCAGCATCTGGATTCTTTGGAACTCTCTCTCAGCAGCACTTTGGAACTTGGCAGGAAAGAATTCTGAGAGGATATAAATCTCACACATACACACAGAAAAGAGAGACAACATCTGGGTTTTGCTGTGGTATGACACTCAGCACACATCAGCTTGCCTTAAGTAAGTAGTCAGGGAACAGTAATTCTTTAGTTAATCAGGGATATTTAGTGAGTATATTTTAGTATTGTTTTCTGCATCTATAAGAAACTATCCAACTGTATTATTTTTTATATGCCTGTGGTTGAAACTCTGTTGTTTATTGTATTTAGTATTCTCCTGTTTTCTGTTTTATTATTTATCATTAAATATTTTAATATCTTTCATAGCCGCTGGTCCTTTAGAGAATGCATTTAACATCTTGAGAGTATTCATGCTTGTTTTATTGACATTGTGATCGCTCCTGAAAGCCTTGCTGCTTTGGTCACTCTCTACCATTTGTATTAGTATTAATTTTACACAGTATAATTGGATACCCTTTGTACGAGCCTTAGGGTAGCTGACTGGTGGCAGCATGATTACCTCATAGTCTTGGCAGAAAGGGACACAGCTAGTAAATCTGTGCTAGCTTTTCCCAGGTGTGTATGTGTGCGAAACACAAATATATAAGAGTCTGTGTGTGTGTGTCCCTGGGAACAGAGAGACAGAGCTCCAAAGTGGTAAGTGTGGAGTTTTGTGTGGGTCTGGAGAGAGAAGGAGAGTCCAACCCCAGGTCTGGAGTGTGCTTCCTGTGTGCTTTTAAGGGAAATTGTGCTTGGTGCAGGAAGCTGTGTGAATCCATCTTTGCTCTTAGTGACCATCCCTCACCAGAGTCAGTGGTGAGGATTGAGTCTCCTTTGTTGCTGGCCCAGAGTAGGGACCTGTCAACACTTATATCTTTTGGATATATCTTTTTCATCTGAGGTGTTATGCAGATGACTTGAAAATGGTTAAACTGATTGCATGTGTTGCAAATAGGGCATGTCTGCAAAAAAAAAAGACTGAAATGGTTAAAATGGGTTTGGGTCTCATTTAACATCTTTTAACATCTATACTTTCAGTCACCTATTGTCTAACTCACCTTTTGTCTTAAGTTACCCAGGGTAAGGGATTTAGTTGTAGGCATTCTGTGCAGAAAGAAGGGGACTGTTCATGAGGCAGGGTTGTATATAGATTTGCTGAAATGTGAGTTTGATTATGGGGGAGAGTTGTAAAATAAGATAAACTTTGGCTCTTTTATCTAACAGACAAAGGCAATGATGTCTTAGGATATTACTTTGAGATTATTCTTTTATACTATAGGCTCCATATAAACATATTGTTTAGTATAGTAATGTACTTTGATTACTGTTGGCTTAAGTTTGATGTACATTTACTGTCTTTTGTTATGTATACGTGAAATAGCAATGGACTGCAATTGAGAAGCATTGTGTGGTGGTGAATCAGTAAAAAATTACTTGGTTATAAAGTAACAGTATAATTAGCATTATACACTGAGAGGAAATTTTAAATTTCAAAGTTATGACACTGCAAAGATAAAAGAAAATGAAAAGGGAAACAGAAATTAGATGATATTTATATTTACTGGCACATATTCTGAAAATAAATGTTATTTATAAAGTTGTCTAAATTATTACAGTATCTCAGTACAAATACAGCTTTGACTACCACCTTATGCACATAAAAATGAGTACAGACTATATGTTTAGTGCATGATTCATTGCACTAGGCTGGGAAAGCTGAGTTATCTTCCCTGCTCTAGACCACGCTTGCTCTTGTGATACCATGGCATAAGCAAGTCATGCACAGACAGGCAGTTTTACGCACACTCACACACACACACACACACACACACACACACACACACACACACACACACACACACACAAAATTTGACATAACCCATGCCTTGTTTTTGCTGTTAAGATCTGTATGCAGTCTTTGCAAGAACAAGTTATTTCATCATTTATGAATTATGGTTTTCTGTGTCTCTTTCAACTGTTTACAGTAGACTGTCTATGAAAATGTCTAGGCTTGTAAAGACAAGTCCAGAAACACCTGCCTAAAACTGCACTATTCAGAAAAGACAAGATTATTACATACAAGATTATTTTAGGCTTACTTTCAAAACACCAGTCATGTTTAGATATTCTACGTATCTTGGCCTTAGAAATCATAGATAACAACTGATTAAAAGTTATCATCAATGGTATAATAATAAATAGATTCAAGTCTTACTTTAAAATTACTCTACAGCTTGCAGTACAGAATAGATATGAGTAGAATCACTGATTTTTGGACCCTAGCAAAAGTTTTGCAAAAATGGCCTAACTGTAGGTGGTAATAATTTCATCCCCTAAACAAATTAGTGAAGATTTAACATTTCTTCATAAGCAATGTATATGGGGAAGGCTTTCAGCTACAAATGAGTCTCATATGCTAGAAACAGGTAGCCCAGTGCAGTTCAGTAGAAGAGAAGGGCAAATCCGATTTCTGTGGTAGGGATGTGGAATAGAATCAATACCACAAGAAAGAATAACCGACTATCCTTAGGTCAGGCAGAGGAGAGGAGCTGAAACAACACTGATTCAGATCAGTAAATTCAGAGTTGTTGAATTCTACAGACCTGCTGACTGGTTGACCAGATTACTAGGGCTGGGAATATGGCCTATCTATAATTCAATACATTATTTAATGTGACTGGATGGTACAGTGATTACTGTTGCAGCATCACAGTGCTGGGCTCTTCCCTTTAACTTACAGTTGGTGTTTTTTCTCTGTAAAGTCTGCAGGTCCTACCATTAGGGCTTTCCTTGCATGTGACAGTTTTCTGCCACATCTCAAAGATGTGCCCATGGGTGAATGACAATCATCTAAATTACCTGTGGGGTGCATCCCATGTGAGAGTGTGTGCGTGTGTGTTTGTGTGTGTGTGTGTGTGTGTGTGTGTGTGTGTGTGTGTGTGTGTGTGTGTATGCTCTGTGATAGGTTGGTGCCATGTTCAAGATGAGCTACTATGCCTCGTACCTCTTGAATAGCAGGATAGGTTCTGTCCCTTCCACACAACCCTGCGATGGAGTAAACAGCTCTACAATGCATGTACAATAATGAACACTTAATACTAAAAATAAAAATATCTACATTCAATAAATCCTATCCAACCCTTTCCCCAAAATGTATACAGCAATAACATAGCTAAAACAAATTAATTACTGATATTAATTATGTACCTTCAAAAAAAATTAATGTTAATGTGTAACGTCCTGCAGACATCTTATGAACATGCATCATGTAGTCTTCCGGAAATTACTTCCTGACCAAAACATTCTTTAGTATCACTGATCCACCATAAAACCCTACTCAGGATACAAGCATCCAGACATAGATAATAAACTTAACATATCAGACCCTGACTGAAGAGTCTAAACCAAACACACATGATGCTAGCTGAAACCTGACCAAAGATTTAGAAACAAACAGCATAATGTGAAGGGTAAAATTGCATAATGAGTGTCAGGGTAGGGGCAATTCAAAGACACATATAGTATAGTTGAGCAAGACCGTATAACACTGTGGTTGGAATAATATTCAAATAAGTGTATAACGAGATGGACATGAGCTACATAATTATACATGACGTTGAATGCAAATGAGGGTAAACAACATAGAGAAGATATAAAGAAACGTTTAAAAATTGAGTCATGAGCCACAAGTGAGCAGTGGCAGAGAGCACACTATTATTTTAGAGGTATCAGTAAAATTAACAGAAGTGTACATGTTCGAGGATGTCCTCTCGGACAGTAACTCTGAATGTGTTTGTGTGTGTGTGTCTGTATGTGTGTGTGTGTGTGTGTGTGTGTGTGTGTGTGTGTGTGTGTGTGTGTGTGTGTGTGTGTGTGTGTGTGTGTGTGTGTGTGTGTGTGTGTGCGTGTGTGCGTGTGTGTGTGTGTGTATCCCCTCATATTCCATATCACAGAGGCTCTGAACTCTCCTAACATTTCTTTCTCCATAACACAGAAATAGTGGACTGCTGCCATGTGGACAGAGACACCATGCAGAAGCTAGTACAGATATGGTGTTCTCACATTCAGACTCCTGTGATGTGTGAAATACTCATTCCAGTGGATACTACGGAATGTCTAGCACTGGCAATCCTGGCTATAGGAACCTTACAGCCAGCAACTGGGAACACTGTAGGCATATCCAGGCATCTGCATCATGGGCAATACACCAGTTTCTCAATGCCATGCTATAGCACATTTTATTTTATTTTTTTTATTTATTTAACATTTGTTTACTGGGAAAGTCTGACTAGGACAGAGCCCATTTTCATTGGAGGCCCGGGGAGATGCAGCTCTTTGGAATGTGGGAGGAAACCAGAGCACATGGAGAAAACCCATGCGAACACAGGGAGGACATGCAGACTCTAGACAGGCACCCCAGCCAAGAATCAAGAAGTTTGTATGCTAATCATCCACATCCTTTTTGGGTGTCCTCTCCAAGGAATGTCACTGGCACTATCCTCAGTTGGCACTGAGAATAATGTGCTCCATGAGTGCCAGTAGCTTACTGTGCCATGCATGGGTTCAGATTATATACCACGTCTGCATGTGCATGAAGGATGAGGAAATATGGAACCTAAACCATCTCCTGACCATCCCCACTGGAGGTGGAAGAGGATCAGCCATGAGAAAAATGACACCCATGGTGTGGGACTGGACACAGATACCTAGAAGACAGAGACTTCACACAGTGCCTGTCCAAATACTACATAAATGTACAAAGCTCTTCCTGAGGTCATCATAGAGCCCATATACCATACTAATGAACTCTGCAATACCTGTGGTAGCATAGGTCTATGCTTGTATGACTGTCCAAATCTACTGTGTCATGACCATGGAGACACAGCTCTGGTGGGAACCAATGAATTGCTAGCATCTGGTACACAGGCTCCTACATCTGTCGCCATGCTCACTTGAATTGCCAGCACCAAATATTATCTTGGGTACAGGGGATTAGGGTTCACCCTAGGCTGCAGTGTAGGCCAACTTATGCCCTACAACAGTATCCTGTGACTGAGGGGTGGGTTGCACAATCAAAGAAGGTGTGTTTGTGGAAGGAGAGGGTAATAAACCTGCCATACCAATGTCTGACAGAGTCACTGTAGTGACATTGTAGTTTCAAACTGCACCATACTGTGGCTGCCATCATTGTGATGCTGAGATACTGAAGCAACTGTGAAAGCAATCAGAAATACTCTAATATATCAATGTTAGTTTGTGAAAATCCCTGCTTCTAGAAATGCTACACCTGTAAAACAGAACAGCACACTAAAAATATATGCCCATGTACTTTGTGCAGACTTGTGTACCAAGTGAAGCCCTGAAATGCTTATAAAACTGATAAGACCATACTCACTAAGTGACTGGTTCTGGTTCTGGCATATTGCACTGCATGATGTATATGTAAGGAAAAAGCCCTCTGGGGAATCACCACTGACATCCATACCAGTAGGTGAAGTTCTGTACCAATGTCAAGTCCCCCAGTGGGCATGAGGGAATGATCTTGCATCCCAAACAGGGATGCCAATAACCCATCAATGTCTATCACTGATGACTGTGTAGGTTGACCACAGTGGTGGACCCCACTGACTAATGGCTATCTGCTCCCATGTAAGATTGATTGTCTTGGAGTAGACTCTATAGCATTCTTGATCTTTTGATCTCTTAGGTTGACTGACATCATTTACTTGCACAACAAGATTCCACCATACATGCTTGCTGAAGGCCTGGTTGCTCCTGATGGTTAGAAGAATCTGCTAGCTGTGTTCATGGAGGGCCTGTGCAAGATGCCTGTCTGTGTCTGAGAGAATTTCTCCATTTATTTTCTTTTCTTTGGAGCCATCTTACTGAGTAAATATGAGGACCACTGTATGGAATGCTTTCAGTCTGTGATATCTGAGGCACTCACATTATATTACCCAACCACACAGTCTACTCTTAGCACTGACTGTGCATCACCTAACCTACACAGAGGGACAGGTCGCCTCTAAATGTCACTGCACTGGGGTAGCTGTCTGCTGCCAGTTACAAATCTATATTAACCACTCTGTGCAGCATTTATTTGTAAAACCTGCTGTTGCTTTGTGAGTGACTATCTGCATCTTTATGTATACTCCATCCATCATGACCTCACAACATTACACATATGGCTGCCACCATGCATTTATTCACCTATTCCCTGTCTGTCCCACCTGGCAACAGTCTGCAATATATTTTATCTATATACTCGTACCTATACCTGTGTGGCATAGTTACAGGTGATTACTGCTTTGGTGGTCATACATGACTTCAATCCCCATCTTTTTGTGACAAGTATACAAAGCTTTGTATAGGCATAACTACTGACTCAGTTACCCATTCATTTTTCAGTTCTGGTTGGAAATAACCCTTGCCATTGCCTGTGGGAATGAAAGCTGAATAGTGCTAGACTCTTGTATTCTGTGGCTTGGATTTCTACTGATTTTTTTCTTTGTTCTGCACTCTCTTTTTGGTGGCAATGCATAAGACATACAGTGGTGAAACGTCATATAGGCATATATGCTCTCTCATGTGTCAGTCTGAAATCCTCCATGTTTATGTTACTTTGAAAGCAAACACTTGGGGAGTTGGCGCCCACACTTGGGGAGTTGGCTCCCAGACACTGCTATATGTCACTTCCCAGGGAAGGCAAGCAAACTTTCAGGCTTTTATTCATTCATCTGTGGCAGGACATCTGGTATGCTACTCAAATCCATGTCTTCAGCCATGCAGATTAATGCATCACTTTGCATCTGCAGATCAGCTGATGTGTTAGGAACTATACTATGTATTCACTGCTGTGACATGTACATATAATGCACGTGTGTATGTTGTTTATGTACTGACAAAATTAAAAGTGCAATTCCTACCAGTGTCCATTGATTCAGTGACATCTGTGATGCTACTCCACACAGAACATCACATATTGAAGCAGGCATGTAACAGTGCTACTGGAATTGGACAGTTACATGAACTAAGTGCAGTTGTAATGTAAAGTCATCAGATATTACATACAAAATGACACAGATGTACACATGGTATATGTGTTTATGCTGTACTCTGCACAAAATTTACATTTCACATTAACATTAATCAGATAAACATACATTTCAAGCTGAGGACATTATTTGCACACATCAATGACTTTTACAATGTGAATCACATGTCATGCATGGATTGTGAGCTATCCAGATATAAATGTACATTTTGCATGTACTAGCAATGTACCCAGACTGTGCTTATGACATCAATGAGCAGCATTCACTTGTATGTCAAGTATAATGACATACTTTTTCAGTATGTATGTAGCACAATGTGGAAGGACATGTGAATAATGTGACTGGTCATATGCAAGCTTCAATTGGAAATGTTATAGCATTCTTGGTGTAAGCATTGTACTTCATGTTGCTATGGGAAGTGTCCATGTAACATACATTCCACATCATACTGTAGTCCTCATAAACTACATTTATGAGGGGATAATGTCATCAACATCAACGTCTAAAGATACTGGAAGATCAGAAAACTGTGGGGTTTATTTCCCCACCAGGTACTTAGATGTAAGGTGATGCACTCATGAGGTACCATTCTTCAGACAAAATGTTAAACAAGATCCCATCACCCTGAATTAGTAGAGATGAAAGCACTCCATAAACATTTTATTTTGGATGTGACTGTTTTTTCTTGATGTTTAGCATATTGGTGTTTCTCCTTCTTGGTTACTTTCTTGAAGAGACCTATTGCCTGTGTGGTTTGGTTCTATTTCTCCACTAGGCACTTGAATGTATTTTTACCAGTACAGACACAGTAATAAAAGGGGTTTTGCACTCATGAGGTATCATTCTTCAGATGAGATGTTAAAAGAAGACCCATCAGCCTGAATTGGTGGTAGCTCAGGTGGAGATATAAAAAAATCACATGAAATCCCAACATTTTTGAAAGATCAACTGTCAAAAAACTGATGCCTTCCTAGCCCTTTCAGCTCACACAAACATGCTTCATTATCTCTTCTCCTTGTGTTTTTCTATAATCTGATTATAATTCATAAGACTATTCGTGGAAGTCTTTTTAGTGCAGCTTTCAAATAAAGTCTTACATTCAAGAACTTTTATTTTGTGTTCCCATCTTCATAAACTTTTTCTTTTCAATGAATCAGAATTTTTCCATGGATTTATCAAGAAAGATTCCTTCATAATATTTTTATGCCAAATCACCCTGTCTTATCCTATCATTAATGGTTTCAATTTCCATGAACGTTTCTTATTATATTCATAAAAATAACTTTTATCACAAATCTCTCTTTTTATCTGTTATTAACCTCTTCCCAATATTCTTTATATTTACCAGTCAGTACTCTTTAGAACAAAGAGTCTTTTGAATAGAAACACACTTTTAAAACAAAAATGATGTAACAATGCCAAAACATTGTAGGACATAGTAGCCCCTCCCAAGCTTTTTTACTCATTATAGGCAAGGATAAATTTTTACTAGATTGAGTCTTGAATCCTTAAAACATATGAATACACTATTCAATACTTATTTCTCTAGTTCTTCTGGTGAACAAAATCCCCCATAGTAATTAAATTGTCTTGGGATTAATAAATGGAACAATATACAGTATTATGAAAAATTACAATCTTCCATTTATTTGTTATTTCTACCTCAACTTTCTTTTGTCCAACTCTTATGATGAACATGAGATTTTTTTTTATAAAATAAATTTCCTAACCCTTACACTATGCACAGACCTCTTACATTTTTCCTTATTTAATCTTAGCCCAACTTTAGTTAAAACCCCAATAACACATCCCTAGCGTCCTTTATTTTTTATTTTACTTATTTGTTAACCTGATGGGTGAAATGGTTCAGGACCCACTTCAGCCACTACCCAGGCCAAGAGGCAATGACAATAAAAGAACAAAAGTTTAAAGTATTTAAGAGGACCAAATACATATTACAAAGTTTTGATAATAGCAGTCAGACACTATATAAATATACATTACAAGGTAATGAGAGTATTTGTATGAACAAACAATATGCTCAACATCTGATTTCCTTTATAGAAATCGTATATAGTACACACAGCATTCAACATGGTTTAACAGTCTTACTGATTAGAGATAGTGCCTGTTGACAGTGTACACTGATGAGTTGGAATAAACCTTTCAATCAGGATAACTCTAAAAGCAATCCTAAAATTCTATACTATATATACTATATTCTATACTGTAAGATAAATATAATAGACTATATATACAACATCCTTGAAGCAAGTTGTTTATATTCCTGGGTGTGCCAAGCATTCCTGAAAATAGCTGTTGGGGGATAATTAGAGACCATATTATTTGAAATTCCTGAAGCATGCAGATCTATATTCCTGAGCTTGTTGTGGCTTCAACTTTTTCTTAAAAAATGTGTGAGATTGTCCAAAGCAGTAATTTACTCTGATAGACTGTCACACGAAGCAGAAACAAGCTTGCAATTTGAACTTTCACTGACAGCTACAGAGAATTTGATTCTATTCAGTTTGATGGTAGCATTGCTTCAAAAGGAGTAAGCAGATGTGTGCACTGTTGTAATTTGTTTGCCAGTGAATGACATTTTGCATTTGAATAGACGAAAAATGGTATTCATCTAAACTAGCAAGGTGGATAAATCTTAGAACCTTGTCCTCATTAGTTTGTAATATTGTAATATTTGCCCTGATAGTAGAGAGAGATAAGCAAAACATTCTCAAATCTTGGGATTAAAACATTAATGGAAACAGCATGTTGAAAACCAGAAGTAGATGTGAAATACTGTAGTCCACCTTGAGTTGCTGCGAAACTACAGTTGTAGTAAGCTTATTGTGATTGTGAAAGGCTAAAGTGTCTAAAAGTACAAGACATTTTTGTTGTGTAGTGAAAGGGAGTAAGGTCTCAGATATGTCAGAAAATAAGGGTGTAGCAATATTAGTTAGTGTTTTGCTGTCACAGTAGCATTAATGTGGATGTACTAGTGTTAATGGTTAACTTATTACTGGACAGCCAATTTCAAATTGAAGAGAAATCATTTTGTAACAGTTTAGCTACCTGATGTGTTGAGTTATGAGCAACTATGAATATTATGTCATCTGTATATGTTGCAATGTTTAAATAAGACAAGTCCCATGGAAGGCTATGTATGAAAAGAGAAAATATTGGTGGTCTATGACAGAACCCTGTGAAACACCAAAAAAAGGCAGAAACTATTACAGAGTAGGAGATTTGACAAGTAATAGAGAAAGTTCTTTTGGATAAATAATTCCCAAATCATTTGGTCACTTTAAGAAAGAATCCATAGTCATTTAGTTTATTAAATGAAAGACCATAGCTAACAGTTTTCCAGATCTCTTTTATATTCAAAATTACAGCTCCAGTTAAACTGCCCTTCTCAATGTTTGGGCATATTTGTGAAATTAAAGAAAAAAACATGCTGTCGGAGTACTATTTTTTGGGGAAAATATGCTGTTTATCAGAAAAATGGTCATAGTTTTGGACATAGTCTTGCATTTGTTCATAGATATGTTTTCCGGAAACTTTTGCCAAAGTACAAAGGTTTGCAATTTTATTCATTTTATTTGCTTTTGTTGATCTGTTAGACCCACTACGCAGTGACCAATTTTTAGGGAGACCTCATGTGGCATTTATACTGACCAGGAAACATTTGACCAGGACAAAGGGGGAATTCCCCAACTCTTTGGAGGAAAGGAAGTGAAGCACTCTCTGAACTTGCTAGGTAGTGCATAGTGCCTGAGGGCTGATGCTACAATTCTGTGAATTCCAAGATGGAGGAGACTGCAGCAGAGCTGGAGAGAGAAGCAGGAGAAAAATTACTGAAAGAAGAAGGAAATTAAATAACTGTTACAGAGTTGGAAAATGGGGGACTGGAGATGCAAGTGCTGGTAGATTTGATAAACCATGCAGGCCAAATGTAAGACAGGAAGTGTGATGGAGTAACATAGTGGAGACAGTATTTCAGGAGGAAGAAAGTGAGAGGTTGGAAACGCAAGCAACAACTGGTGAAGAGAAAACAATGGAGTTATTCTTGGCTGGTGGAGTAGCCATTTCTCAGGGCTTACTCTACAACATGTTTTTTTTTGTTACAAGAAAGAAGATGTTATGCAGGTGCAGCAAGAAAAGAAGGATGGAAGAAGGAACTGAGAGGGGGCAAACATTTGCAGTTTTTCAACAGCCGCATAGAAAATGAGCAGTGGTTAAGAAAAATAGATGGTATAAGCTATGAGTATTATAAGAAAATGAATAAAGATGAAGATAAGTTTTTCTAATATTAAATGAATGGATTACATATGGCATAATGAAACTAGATGGGATGAAGCAATAACATTTATATGGAAAAAGGATAAAAGAAAATATATAAAAATTGGAGGCGTATAACACTAGGACATACTCATAAAATATTTATGAAAATACAAAAAAGGCTGGATTAAGTTTTGGATGAGGCAGAAGGAGAAGGGATCTAAAAGGAAGAGAAGTGAAAGAAATGTTAATTATAGTGGAAGTAGTAGTACAGATGATACTTAAAGAAAATAAAGAAGCAAGACTGATACCATGTGATGTAGCTAAAGCCTTTGATAAAGTGAGCCATGAAGCAATGTTGCAGATTTTAGAGGCACATGGAGTAGAAGAAACAATATTAATGTAATAAAGAAATGTAATGAAAATTCATTGATAAATGGATGAATGGGAAAAAAGTAAGTATTAAGAAAGGAATAAAACAGGGATGCCCAATGAGTATATACCTGTTTATATTAGTAATGAATGCAGTGGTACAGTCATGCATGTATGAGATGAGGCAGGTAAGATGCGAGATAGAAGGAAACGTTTTATTTCAGATATGTATGACATTTGCAGATGATTAAGTTCTAAAAACTAAAAACAAGGGCTGGATAAGTGAGGTTTCAGTAAGGAATGAAAAGTTATTCAAAAAAGCTGCTCTACAGTTATAAGGAATGAATTGTAAGGGATTTGGTGAGATAAAAAAAAAACAAATGGAACATAATTCACAAGAAAGGAAATAAAGATTTAGGGAGTATAAATGTTTAATAAATCAATAGAAAGAGAGAGATACTGGAAAAAATAAAACATTTTTAGCTTGGTGAAAAAGTTTTTATTTTTAATTTCAGAAAAAGACATCTGCTGAATATTTATGTATTAGAGAAATAGTATATTTAGGAGGCATGTATATATTACTCATTCAAAAGGCAAATTAGTTATTAATTTTTTTAGCTTCATTTGGGGCTCAAGGCTAAATCTAGTGAGAAGAGGGATAATTTCTAATAAAAAGAAGAGGGTGGCTTGAATTTAAAAAATCCAGCGGTGCATTTAAAATCCATGCATTTATTTTGGGTAATGAGCAAGGTAAAGAAAAACTAAAATAATTATTATATGATATACTATATGAAAATAATATAAAAATGTATGGGGAAGAAAAAACAGGGAAAAGAAAAGAAAAAAAGGACAGACTGGAAGAAAAAGAATATGACAAAATTAAATTATGGAAGTTAAAAGTAAGTGAGGTTGATGGGAAAAAAAGAATGGTAGAAATTGAGGGGGAAAGTGTGTACCATTGGAGGGAATTAAAGACAATCTGTTGATTGTAGTGATAAAGAAACAAAAAACATTAGTTTTTAGACTGTAAAAGGAATAAACAATTTGGAAAAGTTTAAAAATGAATAAAGATGGAAGGATTTAAAGCTACAAATATCATCATCATCTTCTTTCGGCTGTTCCCGTTAGGAGTCGCCACAGCGGATCATCTGTTTCCATTTCTTCCTGTACTCTGCTTCTTGCTCTGTCACACCAACCACCTGCATGCCCTCTCTCACCACATCCATAATCCTTATCTTAGGCCTTCCTCTTTTCCTGTTACCTGGTAGCTTCATCCTTAGCATCTTTTTCCCAATATACTCAGCATCCCTCCTCAGCACATGTCCAAACCAATGTAATCTTGCCTCTCTGGCTTTGTCTCCAAACCTTCCAACCTGGGCTGACCCATTAATATACTTATTCCTAATCCTGTCCACCCTCGTCACACCCAGTGCAAATCTTAACATCTTTAACTCTGCCACGTCCAGCTCTAACTCCTGCCTTTTTGTCAATGCCACTGTCTCCAACCCATATAACATAGCTGGTCTCACTGCCCTCTTGTACACCTTCCCTTTCACTCTTACTGGTACTCGTCTGTCACAAATCACTCCTGACAGTCTTCTCCACCCACTCCATCCTGCCTGTACTCTCTTCTTCACCTCTCTTCCACACTCACCATTACTCTGAACTATTGATCCCAAGTATTTAAACTCATCCACCTTCACCACCTCTACTCCTTTCATCCTCACCATTCCTCTATCTTCCCTCTCATTCACACACATATATTCTATCTTAGTCCTGCTGACCTTCATTCTCCTTCTCTCTAGAGCATATCTCCATCTCTCCAGGGTCTCTTCCACCTGTTTCCTACTCTCACTACAGATCACAATGTCATCTGCAAACATTATAGTCCACGGGGACTCCTGTCTGATCTTGTCTGTCAACCTGTCCATCACCATTGCAAATAAGAAAGGGCTCAGAGCTGATCCTTGATATAATCCCACCTCCACCTTAAACGCATCCATCACTCCCACCGCAGACCTCACCGCTGTCACACTACCCTCGTACATATCCTGTACCACTCTTACATACTTCTCTGACACTCCCGACTTCCTCATACAATACCACAACTCCTCTCTAGGCACCCTGTCATATGCTTTCTCTAAGCCTACAAAAACACAATGCAACTATTTCTGACCTTCTCTGTACTTCTCCATCAACACTCTCAGAGCAAACATCTCATCTGTAGTGCTCTTTCCTGGCATGAAACCATACTGCTGATCATTAATCATCACATCCCTTCTTAACCTAGCTTCCACAACACTTTCCCATAACTTCATGCTGTGACTGATCAGTTTAATCCCTCTGTAGTTACTACATCTCTGCAAATCACCCTTATTCTTAAAAATTGGTAGCAAAACACTTTTTCTCCATTCCTTAGGCATCCTCTCACTTTCCAAAATTTCATTAAACAATCTGGTTAAAAACTCCACTGCCATTTCACCTAAACACCTCCATGCTTCCACAGGTATGTCATCTGGACCAACAGCCTTTCCATTCTTCATCCTCTTCATAGCTATCCTTACTTCCTCCTTGCTAATCCATTGCACTTCATGATTCACTATCCCCACATCATCCAACCTTCTCTCCCTCTCATTCTCTTCATTCATCAACCCTTCAAAGTACTCTTTCCATCTGCTCAACACCCTCTCCTCACTTGTAAGTATGTTTCCCTCATTATCCTTTATCATCTTTACCTGTTGCACATCTTTCCTAGCTCGGTCCCTCTGTCTAGCCAATCGGTACAGGTCCTTTTCCCTTCCCTCTCCTTAGTGTCCAACCTTTCATACAACTCTTCTTATGCCTTATCCTTAGCCTTCGCCACCCCTCTCTTTGCCATGCACCTCATCTCCTTATACTCCTGTCTACTTTCTTCATCTCTCTGACAATCCCACTTCCTCGCCAACCTCTTTCTCTGTATACTATCCTGTACTTCCTCATTCCACCAGCATGTCTCCTTGTCGTCCTTCCTCTGTCCAGATGTCATCCCAAACACCTTTCTAGCCATCTCCCTTACTAGCTCTGCTGTAGTTACCCAGCTATTTGGTAACTCTTCACCGCCACCCAATGCCTGTCTTAACTCTTCCTTGAACTCCACCTCACAATTACCCTTTTCAATTTCCACCAAAGCTACAAATATGAGTATGATATTATATGGGAAATAAGACGTGATATTGATAAATGGAATAAAGTACCACATGTGACAATTTGGGTGTTATGGGGGAAAAAAAGTTGAAATTTTGTTATAAAATAAGAAAATGGAAGGGGATGATGTATCAGTTGAAACAAGAAGATTGCTGCAGTAGAAAGGGTGAGTTTAGAGGGTAAAATACCTGTTTAGTTAAGTAAAGAATTTTAAGCATGAATATAAAAATGAGTGTGTAATTTATTGATTTAAAGTTTTGTTTATATGGTATAAAATACATATCTTAATAAAGCACCCTTACTTTTTTTCAAATAAGTGCCATGGGAATCTTTTTTCATCCCTCTGAGTTAGCGCCAACTCAGGCTGATGGGGCCTTGGTTTAATGTCTCAGTTGAGGGGCAGCACATTCAGGACTGAAGCAACAGCAATGGAAACAGTAATACAGTCATGTGGGATGGGAACAGAACCTGTAACCTTTTGAGCTAGCAAGTAACAAAGGTGAGTGTGCTACCTGTTGAGCTACTGGCAGTATATCATCTGAGGGTGTGCTGGAATGAGAGACCTTTGGCAAGAGTATGAAAGCAGCATGCTTAAACCTAGGGCAATTGTACTTACTGTAAGACGTAAGTTGAATATATTTGAACTGGTGGTCTGGTGAGAGAAGTAGCCTCAGTATTTAAATGTAAGTAGGGAGTCTTAAGTTTATATCTATAGCTAATTGCTTTGAGATTTAAAATGAAAAAAAAAATAATCATTGTATGAAGAGGGGCAGAGGGGTTGACAATACTACATGAGGTGAAGTGAGAGTTAATTATAGTATAGGAGAAGGCTACATTAACTCAGGTGGCATTTATCATGCCAGGTGACAAGCTCAATAAGGGCTGAGATTTTGAGAAGAGTCTTTAAGAGCTAAGAGATCAGAATTTTGGATGTATCCAAGTTACTTCACTTGATTATTTCTCTTAAAACGTATCTTTAACTTTATTAGTCTGTTTTCTGGTAGAGAATCGTAAGCCATGAAAGTATTGGAGCTTGAATATTTTTCCAGGCTTTACTCATGTTCTTAGTTAAAGTCATTAAGTTTGTTGAGATCCATGATACATAGCTAGCTTTAAAGTACTGAGAATAAATCAGGAACAGTGGGAGGTATTGGAAAGAAAACTGACTAGAGCGCAATTGTAGTTAGTTTTGAAATTATTTAAGTAAGATAGCACTCCAAGAATGGTGCAATTTTTAAATGTTTGTGAATGCTGAGGGAAAAGTTATTTTACTGAATATGTTGAATGACATAAAGAAGGAATAATGCATACATGAGTAACAAGTACTATGTTAAGGCATATTTGGAAGTATTAAAATAGATAACATGTGATTAACTGGCTTGTCTCCTACTGTCATCCAGATTACAAAATAATAATGAAATGCTTCAGCTGTAGTTAGCACATGTAATTAAGAGGATTGCGGAGGAAGAGATGCATTGTGGGCAAGATAAGGAAAGTAAGGAATTTATGGTCAGGATTAGGTTGATAGTTTTGTAGAGACACTCCCATTTTTTTTCTTAGACTTCTGCTCCATACCTTCAAAAATTGGAAAATATATTGAGAAGTTCTAAGTTAACAGTATCAGTATTTCAACAGTGTCTTTAATTTGAGATCTTCTTCCTAATTATTTCTGCATTTTCCATAGTTCTGGAGGAAAAGGTTGGGATGCATGAACCTGACAGGATACAGAACACAGAAGGGAAAGATAGATTACTCCCAAAACATCTGATAAGTTAAATCACAGTGTGATGCGGGAAATGCTTAACTCATTCAAGCCTGTAGAGTTTTTTTTTTGTATTCTTCCAATTAACACCTATAGCTCCTTATAGCACCCAGAATTTTCTTAGGTCTGACCTTTTAATTAAGTGACTTGCCAGCTTATAATAGGCTAAAAGTTCTTTTACTGAATATGTTAAATGAATGACATAAAGAAGGAATAATGCATACATGAGTAACAAGTACTACTGTGACTAGTCTAGTCCAGGTACAGATTTGCTGTATCCAGGACTCTTTGTAAGCTTCTGAGACCCCTCCCACGCCTTTCTGTGTTGGAAGGAAGCCTTCAAGCTTATCAGTGGGAGTAGTAAGCATCAGGTAGCCTATCTACCACAAGAGGAGTGGTCCCTGACCCAGAAATTGTAGATATTGGCTGTTTGAGCAGTTTTTTTCCATCTCTTTCAACTTTCTGGTTTGAAACCCGCACTTGTGCCTGTTTCCCACCTTTCCTATAACTAGCCTAGTCCGGTTACAAAGTTGCTGCATCCAAGATTGTTAGTAAGCTTCTGAGCCCCCAAGCCTTTCTGTGTTGGAGGAAAGCCTTCTAGCTTATCTGTGGGAGTGGTAAGCACTAGGTAGCTTATCCTCCATGGGAAGAGTGAGTTTTGGCCCAGAAATTGTAGTTTATTTGGCCGTTTGGGCAGTTTTCCATCTCTTTCAACTTGCTGGCTTAAAAGCCTACGTTTGTACTTGCTCCCTGCCTTTCCTGCAACTAGTCTAGTCCAGGTACAGATTTGCTGTATTCCAGGACTCTTTGTAAACGTCTGAGCCCCTCAAGCCTTTCTGTGTTGGAGGGAAGCCTTCTAGCTTATCAGTGGGAGTGGTAAGCATTAGGTAGCCTATCTACCACAAGAGGAGTGGTTCCTGGCCCAGAAATTGTAGCTATTGGCTGTTTGGGCAGTTTTGTTCCATCTCTTTCAATGTTCTGGTTTAAAAGCTGCACTTGTGCTTGTTTCCCACCTTTCCTGTAACTAGCCTAGTCCAGATACAGAGTTTCTGTATCCAAGACTGTTGGTAAGCTTCTGAGCCCCGCAAGCCTTTCTGTGTTGGAGGAAAGCCTTCTAGCTTATCAGTGGGAGTAGTAAGCACTAGGTAGCCTGTCTACCATGAGAAGAGAGGTTCTTGGCTCAGAAATTGTAGTTTATTGACCATTTGGACGGTTTGTCCATCTCTTTCAACTTTCTGGTTTAAAAGATCACATCTGCGCTTGTTTCCCATCTTTCCTGTAACTACCTACTGGTAGCACTAGAAAGCCTTAAACTGATACAAGCCTTCTAGCTTAGGAGAAAGACTTTGGAGTGATTAAGTATCAGTTTTCTGTACTTTCTTGCTGTACTTAACTGTTTCCTGCCTAAACGCAGATTTTTCAGCATTTATTGTGATTTAAAAGCTTGTTTTTTTTTCACATATTGTACTTATTTGACTGCCTGCACTTTTAAAAAGTTGTTTTTTGTTTAAATAATTTGTTTAACTGTTGTAGGCTACACACTAAAGTGTGATAGCCTTTTCTGATTGTTTGTAGTTGTTTAGAGCTGTTTGAGTGTATTTTTTACTGTTTTTGCCTTATCTTTTCAAAAAAACCCCAAATAAATAATCCTTGTTTCCTGCCTTTCTAAGCTAGTATAGTCCAGTTTTCAGGCTAGTGCTGAATTCATGGCTGTGATATTAGTTTCTGAGTTGCCCATACCTTACTTGGATAGAAGGAAGTTTCTCTGTTCACCTGTGAGAGAGGGGGAGCTTTGAGCAACCTATCTGTCCCTGGAGGAGTGGTTCCAGCCCAGACGTTAGTAGTTTATTGGCCATTGTGGGCTAATTTCTATCTCTTTCATTTCCCTACTATAAAAATCATGTCTGCACAGATTTGCATGCCGGGCAGTGCCGGTTAGCTACAGTTAAATTATTCCCGACTCCACTAAGTCTCCTCTTCAGTTTTTCCCTTGAAACTAGTCTAACTCTCAACCTAGGCACTCAAAAAGCATCTTACAGCCCAGCACTTGCTCAGACCTAATAGCAAGCACTAATATACCCTGACACTGATCGCCCAGCAGGGCAAGGCTCTTTATTCACCCCTCACCAACCAAGCGACTAAGAAGCTCACCCTACTATTCAGGCATGACCAAAGGGCAACTTCAGGTGCACTCTCCAGTCCAGCTGTGAATCTGGGTATCCTGAGGCAATGTTACAACTGTCTCATGTACACAGACAACCCTCTCCTCCTACCACAAAACACTAACATATGTGAGAGATGCAATTATACAGCCAAACTGGAAGCTAAGCTGTCTCCACCCAAGACTGGAACAGACAGTCAAGAGGAGAAGGTTAACACTTGCACCACAACTCCAACCGCACACAGACCTACTAAAACAACACTGGCAAAAAAATACACATAAATACACAAAATCATACTTGGAGGCTCTAAATAAAAACCTGCAAAAGCATCGGAGACCTCCAAAGCAGACACCCAAACAACCTGCACTTCCCGTCACAAACCAGACAACACATAACACACAAAATCAGTGTGACACACAATCACAGCCCTTAAGGCGAAATAACATACCTAACACACTAGTAATAGGTGACTCTGACATCCCACTCACTAGGCTGGACAAGCAGAAGGTTACTGTTAGCTGCCTGTTGGGAGCCAAAATCCGCCACATAACACAAGCTCTCAGGTCACTCCAGAACAAGTACAAATATGACTCTGTCATTGGTCATGTTGGTGTGAATGACCTGAGACGTACCTCCCTGGACTACATGAAAAGAGACATGGAAGAGCTCTCTGATCATGTAGCCCAGGCTGGTATGACCCTGGCCCTGAGTAGCATCCTGCCCTCACCAAGAATGATACCTTAGTATAAAGAAAAAATGATCAATTTCAACAATTGGCTAAGCTTCTGGTGTCATTCAAAGGGGATCCACTGTCTGTCAGCCTGGGACGACATGCTCGACAAGCCACATTTCTTCACAAGAGACGGCTTGCACCTGTCACCCCTAGGCTTTCAAATACTGGCCAAGGCTCTTGCTACCCCCATAGTGCCTTTTTTAGGCAAGGCTCAAAAGTCAAACCCACCTCTGTAAACAGCACAATTAACAAAAAACTGAGGGTTATGCTACTCAGTGCCAGGAGTTTAAATCTCAAAATGCACACGCTCGAAGCACTCCTCAGTATGGAGAACATCGACATCTGTGCAGTAACTGAAACCTGGTTCAAGGCTCCAGAGAGCACCCCAGCACTACTGGGCTACAACTCATACCACACATTTTGGCCACAGAACACAGACCGAAACACAAAAGGAGGGGGTGTATCCATATTTATTAAGGATACCTATACCTCCAGGTTAGTGGCACAGCATGATACCTCTGAGATCATCCATGTGCAACGAACATCAGGCAAATCTGCAATGCAAATTGCGGCCTGCTACAGATCACCCTCCATGACCCAGGACCACCACTCCACCTTTTTGAAGACACTGGAAAACATGAAGGCTCTACCAAACATCCGGATATTGGGCGATTTCAATTACCCTACCATTCACTGGGAAAACTACTTGAGTACAAATTTACAGGCCCAGCGCTTTCTGGAATTCATCAATTCAAATGCCCTAGATCAGCTGGTAAACTCCCCTACCAGATGTGAAAACATATTGGACCTGGTCATCACCAACATGGGCGACAGGTGTTCCACACCAGAGGTCAACCCGTCACTGGTGAGATCAGACCATAAACTAATCACTCTGGATGTCCACACCCCACCACCACCCCCAACTAAGGCAACCACAGTAAAAAACCTTTCTAAAGCAAACTTCACCTTACTTAAGACAGAGGTGGTAAGTTTCACAGCCCCCATGCTAAAGGATAACACTGCCCCAGATGCAGAAACCTTTACAAATGCACTCTATGAGCACCTACAAGGATGCATGGATTTTACCATCCCTAGCAAAACCAAGACTCACTCCTGTAAGAGAAGGAAACCAGTTTTGTGGACCCCTGCAATAAACAGGCTATACAATAGAAGGAGGAAACTAGTTTAGAAAAAAAAAGCAAATCCCAAGAAGGAAAGACATCCCTGATCAGTATCAGTAAGAAACTGAGGTCCCTCATAAAATCATCCAAGGCTAACTTCGAAAGAAAAATAGCCAAGGATTCAAAAGATAACCACAAAGCCTTCTTTAGCTATGTTAAGAATCTAAGTGGCAACTTGCAGATATGCACTGAACTAGTGCAACATAGCACAAAATATACTGAACCTACTGATATTGCCAACATCCTGGCAGATAGATTCATTGCAAACTTCACCCCCCCACTCACCACCAAAAGGGCCCAAAACAATACCGGGAAAGTGTAGTGTCCCAAAAATCAGATGCACAGGTGAAAACAGCCCTTTCAAAAGCCACAAACACAGTGTCAATGGGACCAGATGGTGTCCCAGGCTGAGTCTTGCACAAACTACAGAACGAACTAACCCCCCACCTAAACACGCTATTCAACCTCAGCCTCTCCACAGGCTATGTGCCCATAGAATGGCGCACAGCAACAGTTATTCCTCTCCATAAAGGAGGGGCCACAACTGACCCTGGTAACTATCACCCCATAAGCCTGACTAGCCTGGTCTGCAAGGCTATGGAGCGCATCATCATGGAACTCATTAACAAAGACATTGGGACCCTCCAAACACTTGACCTGACCCAGTTCAGCTTTGTTAAGGGCAGATCATGCCTACTAAACCTGGTTGACGTCTTCGAGACAGTCACCAAGGCCATAGACGAGGGAAAAGTGGTTCACACAGCCTACCTTGACCTTGCCAAGGCTTTCGACACCATTCCCCACTCGGGTATTACAGAAAAACTCACCAGCCTGAACATAAACCCCTACGTCATGAGATGGGTTGCCAACTGGCTTACAGACAGAACTCACATGGTAAGAATAGCAGGCTCCAGGTCCGACTCTAAACCAGTCACAAGTGGTGTCACACAAGGCTCGGTCCTGGGACCCCTACTGTTTGGCATATACTTTTCAGACGTACAGGCAAACATAGGAGGACTATGGCTAACCAAGTTCACTGATGACTGCAAACTGGGAGCCATAATTGACTCTCCGGCTGACACGGACATCCTCCAAAAGGGCCTTACTGAGATGGACACCTGGTGTCAAAGTCATGGCCTCAAGCTAAATGCCAAAAAATGCATAGTCATCCCATTTCGGAAAAACAAAACAACCACAAATTACCACATAGGTGGCAGCCCCCTTAATACAGAAGAGGTAGTAAGAGATCTGGGGACCCAGGTAGATAGTAATCTCTCCTTTGGCAATCATATTGCCCAAGTAGTTAGGAAATCCTTCTATGTGGCCCATCTAATTACTAAAGGGTTTGCATCTAGAAATAAAGAGGTTGTAGTGCCCCTCTACTCGTCACTCATTAGACCCATCATAGAGTACAATGCCCCATTTGGGATGTACCTCACAAGACACTTCCAACAGCTGGAAAGACCACAAAAGTACCTCACCAAGAGGATTACTGGTCTCAAACATATATCCTATGCAGCCCGAATGAAAAAAACTCCAGCTGTACTCAGTGGCATATCTCTTACTCAGAGGTGATCTCTGCCTGACTTACAAAGCCATGTCCAACTCAGAATTGATGGACATGCTCCACCTAAATAAATCCAAGTCACTGTGAGCCACGTGGTCTAGTGAGCTAAACCTCACCACAACAATAAATAGAACATGCTGGAGGGGTAGATTCCTGTTACAGAGACTCCCCATGCTTTGGAACAAAATTCCAAACTACATCAGGCACAGCCCCACACTAACACTCTTCAAGAGAAACCTTGACGAGTGGATGGGTAACAGAAAATACACCCCTGGGATCACTTCATTGGCTCTGCTTGACTGAGGATCAGTGAATTAATCAATGGGGCAGCGAAAGCCGACACACTCTGGCTGGGCTTATAAATGCCCTCGGGCAGATAGCCTAGTACCTACCTATAAACCTATGAACCTATAAAATAGAAAAAGAAAGGATTTATTAATCAAATAACACTAAGATTGTTAATCTAGGATGTCTCACAGTAGAAAAGCCTTGATTATATTATGCTTTTTAAGTTGATTTTTCAGAAAATGCTCTGGAATGCAAGATTGTGTGCAGACTATAAGAGATGCAGCATTCATACTACATAGATGTTAATGAGTCAAGGGATATGAGCTTGTAAAACAATGTAGGGATGTTTGTAAATTATCTTATATATACACTAATATTATTCTGTTATTGAATGTGTGGAAGCTATTAAATGGTATAAAACAAGGGTGTCTATTTAGTGACATGCTTTTTACTTTGTTGGTGAATGTGATTTTTGTAAGCATATGCACAAATTAGAGGCAGAGAGATGAATACATGGCTTGATATTTTGATGCCTGCAGATGATGTGACCAGGTGACAAAGAATACACACTGGATGAAAGTGATATGAGAGTGGAGTGGATAACTGAACTGAACCTTTGTTATAAAAGGCAAATGTTACAGTTGTGATTCAGCATTTGCCTATTGACTGCCTGCAGGTGGTGAAACATCTGCAGTTCCCATCCCTACAACAGTCTTTAAAAGCAGATTCCTATCCAATGTAATATATAGTTTTTTTTTATATCATGTATGCAACAGACTTATATTCAGTACTTTCCTGTGTGCCAAGACATACACAATTTTTCATCAAGCCTTACTATTAATAATCCAATATACCAATAGTCTACAAACTTATTCTGCTGTTCATGCTGCTATGATTTAACACTTGTAGACAATATTGCTATTCATTTGTTACACCTGATTACATTAATTTTAAGCCACTACTTTTTCTTATTTTACTAAATGAGTGGTGGCCTGACAACAAACCTTTCACTGTCCATCTAACAAAAATGACTTTTCCACAATGCTCTACAAGTATGCTCCATTGACATTCACATGGAAATCATGCAGTCATTTAAACATCCTACTAATTACTATGATTCTTCTATCAGGAATCAGTTCTCCTTCCAATATTTCACTCTCTTCCTATGTTATTCAGAACCGGGGACACTTTGTTCCCCAACTCAGTTGGCAAAACTTGGAACTATCTTCCTACTGAAATTACGTTGGTGCCCTCAATGATCCAATTTAAAATTAGCGCTAAACAGTATTTTAAAAAATGTTGGTTATGTCCTTGCTCTAACCCCGACTAACTTCTATACTACAGCCACAAGTTAAAAGGAGACTGCTTATGTCACTCAGACAGGGTGCTGCTGTTAGTCTATGAGCTGTCTATGTAATATCTAATAATATTATATGTCTGCCTATCTTTTCAATGTATTGTAATATTGATATGAATTTGTAAACTGTAAGTGTCATGTATAAATTAAATCATTTTCTGTATGTATATCGGAGCTTATCTCCCCGGGCCTGCGCTGAAAATGAACATGTATCCAGTCAGACTATCCCAGTCAACAAATGTAAAATAAATAAAAAATAAATAAATATTCTCAACTGTATAATTCTTCCCTGTATGATCCAGCATTGTAATTCTTCAGAAACTTTATTGCACATATCATTCATTGAAGTATGAGCTTCAATTCTTCCTGTCTACAACATGTTTTACCTTCTTTATCTTTTAAACAATCCATAAATAACTCCTTTCTCTTTACTGTATTACTCAACAGTGGATTTACTTATTTTTATCCCCTTTACTAATAATGTTTGCAACCACATAACCTTCTTTCGAACTAAAAGTGTTTTTTCATTTCCATTATTCTGTTACTTTATTCATAAAGCAAATCTTATCTTCCTTCTTATCCAGTTTTGCATCATTCTTTCCCCAAAAAACATATTCCTTTCCATGCCTTTTTTTAAAATGTACTCATTGTTCTCAAAATATTTTGTGTCCCTGAGGTGTTTCCATAATTCTTTTATCTTCATTCTAAACAATTAATCTTCTTTAATACTACCAGTTAACCTTACAATAACCATTCTCATCCTTATATTATGGAAACTTCTTCTAAATAACTAGATGGTAAGAAAATCCTGGTCTCAATGATCCCTTAGCAATCTTCTTCAGGTTTTCTGAAAAAAAAAACAAGCCAGTTTTAATACTTTATTTATTTTACATAAACATCCTTTCCTGTTCTACCTTTAATTGGTTTAATCTGTTCAGTTCTAACCACACCCTAACATCCTGCTCATCTTTATCTTATTTTTATGAATTAATGTTAAAATTTATCGCCCAGATAACAATCAAATTAACTATAGTATACATGTTTAATTTTAATAGTTTCATTTCTTAAAAGTGTCATTGACACATCATATAAATTTATAAAAAATGCCTGCTTTTCTATCAATAATTAAAACAATAGAGCCAGTAAGCTGTTTTTTTTTTTTACTCCTCTCGTGGACCTGCCTGACGCCTCTCCTACCTTGACACAATTAGTCCATTCATTCTATGGCAACTTCATGTCCACAGGACAGCAGACAAGGAGACAGCCCTATGACTAATTCATTCCAGTAAGGGTATCTAGTCAGCCCATTTGTTCCCTCTATGGTGAGAGTTGGGTGGTGTGGTGTGATACAGATCTCAGGTCTGATGGAGCATCCAACTTTCCTCTTGGGAGCTCCCCCTCCATACTGTGGCTTTTTCTTGAGTTCCATTCAGAGTTGTCTGCTGCATGAAGCATGAATCTACACACTGACCTCCCCAGACAGTGTGCTTAAAGGGGGGTTGAGTGTGCTTAGCAGGTTCATGTTCTATGGGTGCAACACCCAGTGCTCCCTCTTGTTGTCATCCAAGTGGCAATCCATAACCACCAATCTACCCCCAGCATGGGTAAGCTGGCAGCAGTGTCTCACTGCTATCCTCCTCACCTTGGGTCATCCAACACCTGAACCGCTAGTCAAACTTGGGTTATCCGGATCACAGTCAGACCCTCATCCTTCTATTCCACAGAGCTGGGAACAACACTAAGCTTGTTCTTTTGTAAGAATGCAGCTATCCCTGAACACTCTTTTCCTAAGGATCAAATTATCTTTATGTATTTATCCTAATGTAATTATCAAATTACATTGTCTCTGTCAACTCTTCATTTACAAATCTATCCAACAAGCAAATCACACCACATGTTAGTGGTTTATACCATCTTATTACAACAAGATGTTTTAACAAACTCTTTCTACTCTAACATGCATAAAAGGTACTTATAATAGTAATCATTTTCTCCCTGTTTTCCCTTTCATGTATGTTTTAACCTATGTTTTGTTTTCCTTATGTAAAGGCTGTCTTTTATTTTTTCTTTCACTTTCTCCATGCTATATTTCGCTTAACATTCATTTTCAAACAACTCAGATTATAACTCTTAACCTCAATAGGCTATCCCCTTGCAACATAGTTTCCATTTCTAATTCTTTTTTAGGCTGAATAGATACTAACAGCATAGTTTCATCACTTATTTCACTTGGCACACAGTCATCCGATTACCATCACCACCATCTCTGTCATTAATCTCTTAGAAGATGCTCACTATGGGACCAGTGCAATGATTTTTCTATGAACATTGCAAATGTCCAGGTATACTCCATATCAGGTTCATAGGTTAATAAGTAGTTAACAGGAATGAGGTCACAGAGACCATTGTGGTTACTGTCCCAGTTCTATAGTTGCCCCAAAGAACTGTTTGGTTAAGTGATTTGCTAAATGTCATACAGTTAACAAATGACAGCTGAGTGTATCAAACCTTGGATTACAAGAAACAGCTCATTAACAACTCAAAGGTTTAATCCTCTGTGATTTCTGCCAAAAATAAATATAGAACACATACGCTTTTTGGTACATGCTGTATGATCTTTTACATCCACCTGAGCAACCACCAGCTCACATAGTTAGGATAGTGATTTAATGTCTCTGCGGGAGGATGGCACATTTAGGAATGCCCCCCACTGCAACACATTGCAGTGTTAGAACTGGAAAATTAATTTACTGAATGTGGGAAGAGAACATAGTCTTCTGATCTTCCAGAATCAAAGGCAAGTATGCCACCTGTTAAACTACTGATTTCCTATTTCCCATCCACTCATCAAGATTTTTCTTGAAGAGTGCTAATGAAGAAATTTGCTTGACATAAATGGGTAGCTTGTTCCAGAGTATAGGAAGTCTCTGAGGCAGGAATCTATATATATATATATATATATATATATATATATATATATATATACACACACACACACACACACACACACACACTGTTATTCTTTAAGTAGAACGTTCTCAATATCCCAACATAAATGGGCATATACATTCAGCAGTGTACACAGCCCCATGGTGTTACAGTTAGCAAAATGTATGTGTACAAAGTCTCACTCACTATTTATATTATAGTTTGAAGTGACTATGCCAGCATGTCATTTGTTAGTATTAAATGTAACACCTAACATCAAACTACATAGCTCTAATAACTTTTATTATGTATTTAATCAAACTTTTAAAGAGTATTCTATGTATTTAAAAATCCCCTGTGATTGATGTCATCCTCTGTTTGCCACTGTTTTTGTAACTGCTTTTGTATTTGTTTCTGTATGGGGTTCTCCCCCGGGCCTCTGTTGAAAATGGGCTGCTGCTCATTCAACATACCTGGTTAACAAATGTCAAAATAAAATAAGATAATAACATAAATAAAAAAAATATCTTGACTTATTAATCAGGTAACAGAAATGATATTCTTAAATACTTTTCATCCAGGACCTATGTACAGGGAATAAAGTAAATACAATGCAAATAGTCAATTTAGATTAGCCAATGAACCTACATTGTGGGGAACAGACCAGAGTCTCCAGGGAAAACCCATGCAAAAACAGGGAGACCATGAAAAGTTTACAAAAAGAGTAACTTGAAATTAGAGTAAACCTGCACCTTGGAATTGTGTGGCACAGATCTCAACCACTGAGTTCCTATACTGTGCAACTTAACTGTGTTGTTAAGCTGGTAAGGATTTCTGGTATACATACCAATAACAATTGTTCATTATATGGTTTGCAACACAATTTAACACAATCATTATGGCTATGTGGTCCTGTGTATCTAGAATAGGAATGTGTTTATATGATATCCATAAGTTATTGGGTTCTTCATCAAAAGTGTTATGAATTCATGGAATGTATTACAAGATGGTGCAGAGAATGTTCCACAGATACATTCAACAGGGCATGGGGTGTGTACAGCAGGGGTAAGAAGAAAGATATTGATGGAATGGAAGTCAGAATGTTAAACACACACTGAAGACTAGGCATGCTTAATTTGTCCTTCTGCCATTAAAGTAATGTAATGTAATTCAAGAAGTAGTTCTACAAAGATGACACAGGGCTGTTTTCAAAATAAATGATAACAAAGCACTTCTAGGTGAGCTGAAATCAAGCTTTAATATGCCTCAGTAAATCTTGTAATAATAAAATGAAGTAGGTATCTCCGATTCTGCTCTCAATCATTAAAGCTGATGAAAAAATCTGATCTTGTACATCGTTTTAAAATCATATCCATCAATCTCTGCTTACACAAATGTTTTTATTGTTATTTAATCAAACTGAAAAAAAATCAATAGATAGGTTTAATCAATCACTGTTAACTTGAATGATGATGTCTAATTAATTGAAATAAATCAAGCTGTAAGAGAAAATTTGTTCTATAGAAACATAAAATCTTCTACACCCATCAAAGCTAACATAAAATCTGTTTGCAATCAAATTAAAGAAAATTCTGCCTATTAATAGCTGTTAAGAAAAGAGATGCTGTTAACTCATACTGAAGCAAATCAATATGATTGAGTGAGATCCTTCTACCCACTACTGCTATCATGAAATATATTGCCCAGTCAAACTTAAGAAAGTCAAACAGAGGGACTGAAATTATGCTCAAAGCTATAGTATGGGTAGAAGACTTATAAAAGATTAAGCCCACGTTCAAATAAATAAACAATAAAAAGAAAATGTAAGCATAGCAGAAAGCTCCCTTATGGAATAAGTTTCCTTTACACATCAATCAATGCAATGCACTGACCACATTCAAAACTACTCTGGATAATTGGATGAGTGATTGTAAATTCACCCTGGAGTACGCAGCATAGCACTGATTGACCACAGAACCTATCTCATCCAGTTGTCCTTGGGCCTAGCTGCTTTGTCTTCTCTATGGTCTTCTGGACAACACAGCTAGTATATACTTATACCTATGAATCTATAATAAATACTTCATGAGGAACTCATCATTTAGGTCATTTGGTTGCATCATACCATACTTAAAATAAGCTTTATTTGCTTGAGAGTATCTCACTAGGATAGCAATAGCCTCTGCTCAACAGTTGATTGGTGATTTCTTGTATTACTTTACTTTATTCATTAGTGTCAGTGCAAATCCTAATGCCACACAAAAAAATCTATATTAAATGTCTTTAGTTTGCACTATCAATAGATAAGAAGGAGTTTGCTGCCATGAGTCTGTGTACATGGTGGAATTTATTCTGTTAACCTTAATGTAAACTTTAGAGCTAAAAGGAAGTCTCTTCTGTTTGAGTACAGCATGTAAACTTTGACTCAAATTGTTTAATTGTATTCTATGAAAAAAGGCAATGAAAGGCTGACTTTCCATGGCCTATTAGTGGATCATCTATGTATCAACAGTATTCATTGACAGTCAGGATTTTATACTTGCATAAAATGATTTCTATCCCCAAATTGACTTACTCCAGTCTGGCTAAACAATAGCATTCAAGTTAACTGTGACTAATGGATAGGATTTTAACGTTTTATATTGACATTCTTTAGTCTGACTGAACAACTGCATCTATGTTAACAGTGATGGTGAATAAAATTTTAAAACTGCGTTAAAGTATTGATTTTATAATGTAAAACACTATTACTAGTGCATCCTATTATTACTAATTAATGTACAGAATTATAATAAACTTCGATCTTTCAGCACATTTGGACATGGGCTTTCTCTTTTTTGTGAAAGCATTATACACATGACTATTTAATGCATGTGCATGCTCATATAAATGCTGTAAATCACAGCTACAGTCTTGCATACGGTACTGAACATTTCTAATGTTTTTTTTTTTTTTCCAGAGAGCATTACACCTGCACTCTGTGTGCTCCTGTGAATAAACATTAGTATTCAGTTTGTAGGAGACCTTAAGTCACTGTAATGCTCTTTCACACAAATATACTTTATGACTCAGCTGTATATCACATATGCATGTTATCTGTAATGCTGTCTTGCAGCCTGGAACCACGTTTCACGACTTATCTTTTCTTTCTGTAGGGCTTCAACTCTTATGACTGACCTCCAGCACTTGGTTCTGTTATCATTGCCATTGGATGAATAAGAGCCTCTGAACAGATTGAACAGATAGGCATTGTGTTGTCTCTTGAAAGCCCTTTTGAATGTTGCCTTATAAATGCATTTTGCTAAAAGTTATTTTGTTAAGTGATTGGTATTTTGTAATACTTTTACATACTTTTGATGACTTCATATAATTATTATTTGAGTTTAGTTGGTTTTGCTAGGTGATTAGTATCTGCAGTCCATCAATATTCTGTGCTCCAATTGTTATTTTCATTGTACTTTATCAGTATGAAACTTTACTCCCCATAAGCCCAATATAAATGTGTTCTGATCTGCAAAACATGTATGAACAAGTAAACATTTTATTTATTTTTAATCAGTTATGTCTATTAGCTAGAATTATCTCTTTTCAAGGGCAACCCCAAAGTATTGTCTGATCAAGTGACTTGCTCAGAGTCACAAAGTATTTAAATGGAGTTTATGGGAATCAAACCCAGAATTACATGACTTATAACCTTAATCTTCTGTGCTAAGGTGTTAGGATAAATGCAGGACAGAGCTTATGGGAATCAAACCCAGAATTACATGACTTATAACCTTAATCTTCTATGCTAAAGTGTTAGGATAAATGCAGGAAGGAAGGGAGGACATGTATTGTTTCCATTTTATCTTCTTTCTTACTTTTTGTTTCTGGTTTCTTATTCATTTCCATTGATTTATTTGAAGTATTTTTCCCATGTAAGTTCAGTTGTCATCTTATTTTGTAGCCCATTAAATACAGACCTTGTAAGGTGTGACGTAACGCCAGCATTCTGTATGATGTATGAAACAGAGTAGAATATTGGTGAGCACAAAGCAATGCTGATGACTATGAGATTCTGTCTTTAACTCCACTTTTTTTCTTTTTAATTTCACAGTTGGTGCAGCCCAATAAAAAAATAAGCTGTGCCTCATGTTTTATCAGTTCAGGATGTTATGGTGGATGCCAACACAGTAGCACTCCTCATAGACTGATCAAGAATGGGAATGCAGCATAGATTGTTACCAGCTTAGAGAAGGATGCAACAGGCATCTCATTATGTTACAAAAAGCCAAGCATCATAGAACTATTCATTATGCACAAGAACAATTTGCCAGAGACTATTTTTCAGTTTAGGGCTCTAACAAATAAGCTGGCACTGTGGCATAGATGGACAAAACCCTAACTATGGCTCAGGTGGCCTGGGTTTGATCAGGGACCCAGACATCTGAGCTGCTGGCAGGGAGGGAAGGGTGTGCCCATCCTGTAGTGAGGGAGCTTGTCTAGGCATTCATTGCAGGGAGGCATATTTCATAGAGGGGCGTAACCCTTAAGCATACTGGGTTAATACAAGGAAGAAGGGAATCAAGGGGTAGGTCATAAGTGAAAAAATCCACATGTGGAATCAGTCAATGGCATGACCCCAAGGTCACTATTGGGTTCCATACCAGGTCCAGCCTTAGAATAGAGGGAGTCCAGGGGTTGTAGGAGAAGCAGGTGAACCAGGTGTTGGACAGGGGCACAAAGGTAAACTGAAAAGAATGAATCAGAAGGGGAATAAAAAAAAAGATTTTAACAAACAGCACAGTTCAGTTCAGGGTATTGGGTCATGCAATTGTATTGCATGATTAGAGGCTTGACTTTTCTGGGGAGGAACTATGGAGTTTGGCCAAATGGCAATGGAATACCTACATATTTCAGACTACATTTGTCACAACTTGTGTTCCTCTTCTGCATGAGAACAGACAGATGTCAAGGATTGTATAGATACTGAACATATCCTTCATGTACCAAGACAACAGACATATAAAACATGAGTCCATGTTCTGTACTGTGTGGTACAAAAGACACACAGTAGCATGAAGTTATGCCAGCACTGAAAAGGCAGTTCCCAGAATACAGTATTATTGTTTGTCATATGTGCGTGGGGAGGTATGGATATAATTACTCATCTGTAAATGGCACTAAAGAGTGAGATTTGAGTCTTTTTCGCACAGGTCAGGGGTTGGTGGACACAAGTTATACTGGGCTGCTAGAAAGCATTTCAAAGGCAGTAGAGGCATCATGCCAGGGACACAGTAGCTGTCAAGGGAATTCAGAAATTGCTCAATGGATTCTTAAGACAGTTGATCAGGATCCTTGGATATCTGGCAATTTAGGTCAGAAGGTTAAGGCTATGAACTTCATCGTGTAACCCTGGTTCCGTACATGAGTAACTTTTGGTACAGAGAATAATATATGGTGACATCCATATACATATCTTATGGAACATGGTATCAAAAGAGTTCTTTGCTAAAACATGACTCTGATAAGATGCAGTAGTCTGCTTTCAAGTGGACATCTGGTCATGTCAAAAATAGATAAACACAGCAAACCAGGTGCAGCAAATAGCAATAAGTGCAGAACTGCATCCGTTTCCTCCAGGAAGCTATATTTGTATTTTATGGAAGGTCGCAACATTTTTTTTCTTATCCACTCACAGTTACTATGTCTTTTTTTGTCACAGCTGAATCTAACCACTTATATTTGAGTCATATCTAATAATTGTATACAATTTGAAAGTGCCCTTTAACCACTGATATTGTACCACTGTTTGGTTAAGTTACAGACCAATTTCTAAAGGGATTCAGAACATTAAAGGATGGTTCAGAAAAGAGATCTCCCGTGCCTCATACAACCATTAAGATATTTAGCACAGAAAATCAAAAAAGTTACTAAGATGATGAAAATAAAGTTTTTCCCCCATTAAAAATGTTCAGTGTTGCATGCAAAGCATTTACTTGCTAATTTAGTTTGGGGGGGGGGGGGTCAGGCAAAGTAGGTGTCATTGATGGTAAAAGGATGACAGACACCATAGGATACATAGCTTGAGCTGACAGCAAGTACTGTATTCATGGCATTTGTTCATGTTGCTTCATATCTGCATTGACTAGAGGGAGACAATTAGTGTCTCACCTCAAACATATTACAAGCTCTAACTCTCAACAGCAGGATAAAGGACAAAATGAGTTTTGGAGTATGCATCTGTATGGCAAGGTTTTAGAAACAGTACATCTAAAATACAGATATCTTGGGAAAAAAATGAAATTTGCAAATAGTTTTAAACTGTGCCCCACACAAAACCTTCATTCTAATTAATTTTACAGGCTGTGTCTGTTTTCTTGTATCAGTATATTCACAGATCACAGCACCAACAAAACAGGGAGATACAAGTGTTAGAAAACTGGTCAATGGTCTTGTGCAGTCTTCTTTTTAATTCATGAAACAAAACACATGCATGCATAAAAATGTGAACCTGAAATGCGGGGAGATCTGTTGCTTGTTACCAGGGTGGAGTCTGTTTCTCACCCTTTGAGTCAGCTCCAAGCTTCACAAACCTGATGGGCAGCTTTTACGGTTGCATGACTGAAAGCATTCTCTTTCTTGCTCCAAGGAAACATGTCGTGCCTGGAAAGGTTCAGTTATTACCAGGTGACGTTTTTGACTGCAAATGACAGCACGCAGCCTATAACAACCAAAGTAAGCAAGATAAACTGGTCGAGTCAGATGGGGACTTCATTCCTGAATGACTGTAGATGACTGGGCCCTCATAGAGGGACTATAAAGGCAGTGAATCGCCGGATCCCAGGGAGAACAACCTGCGCAGTGCTTAGCAAGCGCTTCCTCAGTACCAGCGCACTAGACTGAGGCAGGGGAACACTGGTAAGTATCAATTTCTGGTCACTACAGCAGTAGTTAACTGCCAGAAATTGCGCGTCACTTGGCTGGGGCAAACTGCCAAGAAAAGCTTTATACCTGACTTGTTTTTAACTAAACAGAGTCAGGTGAATAAAGTGTTTTTTCTTCCTCCTGTAACAGGTGCTCCAAGGGAATCATTTCATAACACGGAGCCAAAGTACGACAGGTGCAGCACGTTGGGGCGGTGGCTTGAGGGCTGAAGGACTCAAGAATAAGGCGCCTCTCAATACTACCTAACTGCTTTACTTTAAATAGTATGTG
The DNA here is from genome assembly GCF_019279795.1 of Protopterus annectens. Classification (NCBI taxonomy): domain Eukaryota; kingdom Metazoa; phylum Chordata; order Ceratodontiformes; family Protopteridae; genus Protopterus; species Protopterus annectens. Next base: position 821,571,415 of record NC_056737.1, on the reverse strand, counting down.
GCAATGCTGGACATGTTTAGGAGGTTGAGGTCTACAGTTCAGCTTATTTGCTTATCATATTTTCTTTGCAGCACGTTGCATGAGAAAAGTTTGCCAAGTTGCGCGTTTCCTGTTTTTGTTTTATTGTTTTATGTCAGTAGGTTTGCTGTTGGCAACTTATCTTGGAACGTGAAGGAGCCATGTCTTGCCTCCTTGGTGCAGTGGTTCTAAACAGTTCAACAGTTCTCTACCAAAATTGTGAAATGTTTAGGACCACTTGATCAAGCAGGTGTGAGCGTCAAACGCAGAAGAAGGTGGGAGCATCCCATAAGGCGCACAGTGACTTCTGTCCCGAACTCAATGGATTTACTTCTGGGAAAGGTGATTTGGAGAGCACCTCCGCTCCTATTGTATGGAGAGAAGAGAAATAAATCATTGTTTTCTTAGTGCATGCGATTTCTGAAAGATTTGTGTTAAAGTTATAACTGTTTACACCACTTAACAAAAATAAATGTTTTGATTTCATCAGTTCTGTTATTACTAGTTGTCTGTAGATTCCCAAACAGGAATGGGAGATACCGATTCTAAGTAAGTCCTAACTAGTACGTCTTGCAAAATAATGGAAGTATTAATATTTTCTGATTACTGTAATAGCAAAATGCCAGCACAAACATTTGTACGTACATTATAATGCTGGAAGATGACGTGTGCAGGTGCCATGTACTGCTCCAGAGAGCATCGCTTCTTTCCTTGTTAGTACAGATTAACTTTAAGAGAAGACTATGGTTCATTGTCACTGGTCGAGAACGAAGGTACAACATGTATGCAGGTATAGTAAACAGATGCACACGTTTTATCTTCTTGCAAGATAAGTACTCTTTTTCGAAGGTCTGCCACTACAGCTGCCTGTATGAGCAGTTCCTAACTGTCGGTGATAGCTTTGTCATGCGGTATGGTAACAAACAGAACAATATAGAGTATAATGCATAGGTTTTTATGACTGCAAACGTTCTGTTGTTATAGACAGCAATATAACAAGGCTGAAGAAGATCAGCTTGGAAACTACATGTGCTAACCCTGGGGGCATCATCACTAAAACAAACCTTTTCTTTTGGGGCGGGAAAGTGTATGAAAGCACTTCCAGTGTATGTACCAACCAGTGTGTTACTGATGTTAATATGCAGCTGTTTCACTTGGTGTTTATGTCATTGGAAACAGATTGTTGCTAGATGATTGCTGAAAAGAGACTTTTTGAAATGATTCTTAACAAATGATCTTGCATTAGCACTTCAGTGGCATTCAGGTAACTTGCCTGCATAATTTTGCTTTTGAATTGTTTTATAGGTTGTTTAAAAAACACACTTCAGGATATGTTTTGCTGTCCACCTTTAAATGAAGTATTTAATGTAACTGAAAAATCCAGCAGTATTTTCTTAATAAAATTGAAACTTGTGAACTGAGACAGTGATACCTGGGAGATGTTGCTTTTTGCTGAGCATGTATATCATAGATGTCACATTTATGCAAAAAATTAAGTGCAGATGAAATGTGTTGAATTTCACCAATCCTGTATAACTTTTAAATAGTTAGTAAGATAAATGTGTGTCTACACACACACACACACACACACACACACACACACACACACACACACACATCAATCTGAATTCCTGCTGTTGCTGTAGATAATACTTATGGCTTCACTCAAAACCTTATCTGCATCTTTCCTTTTGTTTTGTATTCTCAGTGGTCCATTTAAGTCTGTTTTCTAGCATTACAACAATACCGGTGTAATGTATTTTTCTGCTACTCATTTCAGTAACTGACATCTATTGGTACAGTAGGGCTCCTGACAGAACTACTTAGTAAATATCTGACTTACCAGCATAAGAAATGCAATTTTAATTTTTCTAAGCTTGATTTAATATGATCAGTTTTCTCTACTTCCCTATTAAACTATGGTCTGCTCTGGCAAACGTCATATTTTTTCTTTTGAAAAAGGTAGTTTTTCCTTTTTTGCAGACACTATGAAGAAGCAGTGCGACTAGATAAAAGTAGGCAGACTTTTTTCAGCGTACAAAAATTACTGGGAAGAATATACTGAATGAAACATACCTGTAATATACTCTAGCAGCATTAGCTGTGTCAAGTTTGCCTTTTAAATATATAAAGAGTTAAAGAATAAAAACACAGATTTGCATAACAGGAATATACAAGGTGCTAAGAAAGGGAATTTATCAGTTGCAGCTTAATATTACCTTATGCATCTTTGTGGTTAACAAAAACAAGTTGCTTCATCATTGCAGGGAGTGACTAAGTAAAAGTGAAAACAGTAATCTTGTTTAGATTAAATAAACACTGTTATGGCTAGTGTTTTGTGTCACTGCATGCATATCACTGCTTCTGTCTTACAACAGTGGAGTATGAGGTTGGTTATAATTTGGATCTGTTTATGGAATGGAATGTTAAGAGAAATGCACTACAGTGGATATATTGCTGATGTACTAATCTGTGATATTTGAGAAGTGTTTATAAATAAAATAAAATCTTATTTTTCCCAGAGCTATTTGTTATCTTCCTTGAGCTGTAAGGTTGCTTCTGTAAAAAAGGGCTCATGCCATCAATTTGGCTAAATAAATGGTATGAAGCAGATCTAGGTCTTTTTCAACCAACCTGAGACTCTTTTTAGTTGGGTTCATTAAAAACACAAAGATGCACTTAACTTGTTAGGTACTGAAGTAGATGTCGGCATTAATACAATCCGTTTTCTGCAGGCGTGCGCTCATTTAGCATGACATCTGTAGCATTCAGTAAGTAATTACTGATAAATAAAATAATTAAGCACTTGTTAAGATATTGGAGAGGTTAACTCCATGGGGCAGAAATAGCAGTTTTTGAGTTGTACCTTGATAGCACCAGTACCTAAGTGACTTATAAAACACATATATGGGATGTGGGAGCTAAACTTCTCCCTGAGAAAATATTTTTTGTTCAGTACTCAGGAGTTGATAAGTACAAGTAAACAAAGATGGGAAGCACAATATGCCATTTTGAATTATTTGGAAAAGTAGAAGATAGAAAATTCACTGATATAATGTAACATCAAAATAAAAAAAACAGTGATACAATGCAAAATCAAAGTGAAACACACAATGATTTATTGTATCACTAGAACCTAGAAGTTAAATCAGCTAAGACAAAAGAGTAATTATGATGACATTATACTTTATTGGCTTGCAGTATATTGGCAGTTGTACTGTACTAAAAAGCTAGTTGCATTAGCACATGTGAAAAGGAAACCTAGCTGTCACAATACTTCATTTCATAATTAATTTCACAGTTTGTGATTTCAAAATGTTGGACAGCCTCCACTGTATGTTCTTTATCTACCTACCTACCTACCTGATCAAACTGTTATCCAATTAAGGTTTCCCAAAGCTAAGCAGGCCAGAAAATGAAGCATGTGTCTGCATTAATCCACAATAGCCTTTGTAGACAGATATATGGTGGCTACTGTTAGCCTCAAGAGCCATATCTCTCATCAGTAATTACAGCTGTTACAGGAAGTCTAAGAATGTAATGAGTAGTAGACACTAAAAAGCTGACAAGATGTTATACGAATCTGTAAGAATAAAACTAATATACAATTTTTAAGTGCAATACATATATGCAGTATGCTTACAGACAGTGTTTTCAGTTAATTCATTGGAAATACATTAGTAGCAAAAGCATTTCCTTATTTATTATGTTTAATTCTAGCCCTTACATATTGTTGCAAGCCCCAAGATGTTTAGACTCAGGTTCAGTTTACCTGGATGTTTAACCAGTGGTTTCTAATTTTTGGAAACGTAAATGCTTTGCCTAACAGGAATTCCATAGTTAAGTTGTGATATACAATTAATTAAGAACCTCATCATCCATTCTATTGGCATCGGTATGCTAGCATAAAACTCCAACATGGATGATATGGACCAGTTTTAATCAGTCAGTTAAGTGTTTTTTGCCTCAGTAAAAATACTTTTTTTCAGGGCTAACTAATAATTAAAAGACATACTACATTTACTTCTACAAATTATGTTATTAATCAATCTGACTTATGGTGAATCATGCAACCATACCAACAAGGTTACATAAAAAAGACATAAAAAATTCACTGTCTTCCATTGTGATCCTTTGATTTTAAAACATATTATATATTCAAATGATCATTTAAACTTGGTGCATTGCTAGCATTTAATCTGATCTGGTAGTAAAGTTCTAAAATTTCCACCTTATTGCCTGTATGTCCACCTCACAAATCTTGTGTATCTTTGCAAGTACAAACACTGTAAACTTTCACAGCCTCCTTCAAAAAGTTGCACAATGTGTTGATTGTGGTCTTAGTTTTAACAGCATATAGGTCCCTGTTCACAGATTCTCATGTACAACTTCCTAGAAATTACGCCTGCATAAAAGCATCACAATTTGTGAATGCAGCACAACAGATAAGTCCTGAACTGTTACAGTTAAAATTGCATCACTTCCTATGACTGTACCATAGGAATGCAAAACTAGCACTGCTGCTGGTATTGGTATACCAGCACCATCTACAATGTGCGCATTGGAAAGTACAAGTATCCTATCTATTGTTCATCTCTGTTGTATTAAAAGAGCTGTCTCATTCACAAAACATTTTAAGATTTTTACCCCTATTATCTATAAAAATATTTTTTTACCTACATTATTGAGGAATTCAAGATACCCATAAAACACTTTCTAGTTCATAGGTTCGTAGGTTCATAGGTAGGTACTAGGCTATTGGCCCTAGGGACTATACAAGCCTAGGCAAAAAGGTACCCTGGCATTCTTAAAATAGTTTTAATCCTGTTTCCATCAAAACTGTAAGTTACTGGAAATGCTTTAACAAAACTTGAAGTCTGTTTGTTGTTACCTCCACTAACAAAAGATGGCAAATCATTTGATAAAATAGATTTTCAAATTGCTTGTCTATTATCTCTTGTCTAACCAAGCGGATTTGCATCCTCTTTCTAAAAATAAATTCCTTTAAGTTGCCCAAACCACAGAAAAGTTACAAATAATCTGATACCAATCTAGCCAGACTGACAACTCAACTTTTAAATGTGTGTTTTCTTAACTTGCAGTGGATATACACTGTTGGCATATACACACTTAAGTTTACTATCACAATCTTGAAGCCCACAGTCTTTATACCCCTAATCCTGAGATCATAATATTGCACCCCCATGGCAGGACCCATGTTAGCACTCATTCCAGGGTCCACATCCCTTCACAACCAATGTCACCATTCATTCCTGGGTTCGCTTAGCTAGAAAAATTTGGCATTTGATATTTTTAGACATTGTGGTCTTCAGTAGTTTGGTCATTCAATATTATGGTGTCAGGATTATGTGTTTCAAGATTATGGGGTTTATGATTGTGATAGTAAACTGCACTTGTATTGCCAGTGGCAGATAAATTAACTGAACCTTGGGCCCTAGGGGGGTTTAAAACCATGAGCTCCTAATACTTTTTTGGAACACACGTAAGTGCACATGTTCTCTTGATTCAACTTCCTAATTGCTTTAAGACCACTTGAACTGCTGTCATTATAATCCACCAATAACTGGATCCATCAATTACAGACATATAATTAGGTACACATCAAATGTTCCATTGTAATAAAAAGCCACAGTACAGTAGTCCAAGTTGCTTTAGTACTGCAAAGCCAAACTGATTAGTGTTTAACCTGATCATGAAAGTAGGCCGGCCATTTTCATCCACTGAAGCCCCCAGACTTTGCAGTTATAGCCCCACTGTTGACTGTACACACTTCAGATGTTTGATTGTGATAAAAATAAATAATAATTGTAGACACAATAAAGTATGTCATGTTTATTTCATACAAACATACAGCAGCCTATGTGTTCATACTTATTTCACATAAATACACACTAGTTATACAAAGCCATACAGTTTAAACTGAGCAATCAACAACAGGTAACAAGTTACTTCCATCCACAGACAACAACCACTCATTCACTTATAGCTAGTTAGCTATGCACACCTCATCTGATCATGATAAAAAAAAAACAAAAACCTCTGAACCTCTAAGTGCAGTAATCAGAGACACTACCAAAAACAATTAGGGATAAAGGAACAAAATCAGGGCAGATTTTAAATATTATTCATATACTAAGAAAGTTGCTATAATAACATTGTTTGTATTAACATGCATTTTCTGAAGTATATGAAGTCTAAAACTCAGATGTCTATCATTATGCTGTGACTGTAATCCTCAATAATTCACCAGAATACCACATATTTTATGAGAAACAGGCAAAAAAAAAATATGAATCAAAATCAGGGGCATTCTGCAAAATCAGGGGACAGTTAACATTTACCAGCTATGTGTCAAGTTTCACATAAACAGTAGCCACAAGTATTCCAACTTATTTCATACAAATGTACACTAGTCTTGATAAGCCAGACGGTTAACTGAACAAATTGCAACAGGACAAATTAGTTTCATCCACAAACCTCCACTCTACCCAACCTACCCAGTAGGTATAGCTTCTTTGCTGATTACATGTCATCTGACTGTGATACAAATAAATACATAATACCCAGAATAACAGTTTTTGCATTAACATAATTTTTCTAAAAGGATGTTTAATCTGAAATGTTCTATTATTATTTAATGACTACAATCCTCATTGATTTGCCAAAAGATGCATCATTCATGATAAACAAACCAAAAACATATACAGCTCTAAACTTTCCATATCCAAACCTTGGAACATTGCCTGACATAAAAACTATGGCTCAGTGGGTCAAACTATACATTAGCATCTAAAAAGTGAATAGTGCCTCTACTTAATGTAAAAGTAAAATCTAATAAATCTAAACCGTTGTTAATACTATCCATGAAGCTACTGAAACTTTAATGTGAACACTATATAACATAGGTCATCAATAAAGGTATGTTTGGGGGGGTGCAGTCAGAAAATGTCAATAAATTGGTAGTACAGTACCAGACTGACTAAATCTGAAATGTGGGTGGCAACTGTTCACTGTCTTCTGAATTTGCAGAATGTCCCTAATTTATTAGATAAGTCCTTTTCCACTCATTTAAGACCACATTTGCAAAGGTAGCAGCAACTGTCAGCCCATTGCAACTTCACTTACTTGTTGAAAAATAATCAACTTTGTATATATATATATATATATATATATATATATATATATATATATATATATATATAGATAAAGATATATTATGAAGAACCAACTCTGTTAGGGTACAGAGATCCTCAAATCTCATTTTTGTCAAAACTAGCAATAGAGTTACTAGGATGGGGTGAAGTGTCCAGACACCCTGGGTGCAAGGCGTTGGAAAATGGCAATAGATCAGTAGTGTAGTATCAGAATTTATTTCTGCAGCAATGTTTCTAAATGCCAGTACAGAAATCTATTTTGATACTGTTTTTCTCTGAAGTTTAGTTCTACGTTGTATCAGCGCTACATGTAGAATATGTTAGTTGTCACAGCAAGCTGAGAAGTTCTTTTCTTTCCAGAGGGGCGGAGAGTTGTGATTTGGGTGGCTGAGGAGCACCAGGCAGATTAGAATGGACTTTGTTTTTATAGAAGTTGAGGGGAGCCATATCAGGGAATGGCACCAGGTGCTAGAGGGTCCAGGTAGTGCTCTGAAAACTAACGTTATTAATTAAAAAAAACTTAGAAAATGTATAAGTGGTTCAATACTGACAGTGTGGGGAATTTATTTATTTATTTATTGATATTTGTTTACTGGGATACTCTGACTGGGTGACAAAAAATACCCATTTTCAGCAGGCACAGCGGGAAAAAAGCTCCAGATGCATTATAACAACAGCAACAGCAATAGGGTAAATACTTTGTGACAGAAATATACTTAAGCAATACAAAAATACAATAAGATAATTTATACAAAGTGAACCGATTGAATTTAGACAATATCTGAACAAAAAGCGGTATAAGAGATAATACGGAGCTATGGGTTACATAGGAGTAGTGGTTGGTAGTTATGAGAAAGTAAAGTAAAGTTTAAAAAATGCAGGTCCAAACTGTAGAGAATATGTCATTACTAGAAATAGGAGAAAGCAAAAACCCAGTGGTTATAGCAGAATTGCTTGTAAAAAGAGACAGCTGGAGTTGACTATAACACATTTAAGAACAGGGACTAATGAGAGGGCAGACAGTATAAAAGGAGATAGAAATAAAGAAGAGTAATAGTCTAGAGAGAAATCTAAAAATGAATATAAAGATTTATATAGGTTATATAGGAACATATTTGTACAGTTGGGAGGGTAGGCAAAGGAGGAAGGGAGAGTAAGAGAAGATACAGAAGAAAAAGTGATAAAGAGAAAAGAAACCAAAGGATAAGTATGAGATAGAAATAGAAATATTAGCAGGAGAAAAGTAGAAACAGTAATAACAATACACAAAGACTTCATATTAGCTGACACAAAGTATACATCCTCTCTGTCATTTCCTAGTTTGACATTTATTCAGTTTTTTCAAAAAGTCCCAAGAGCCATTAATGAACAAAGGTATTCTTTGTGTTACTAGATATAAAATATTATACAAATAAACAGAAAAAAAATTCTGGTTCTGAACTTTTTGCAGAAATTGTGGGTCTCGATGGATGGTCTGTGTTATTTATTCATTATTTATTGCATTTGTTACTGGGAATGTCTAACTAGGCTCATTGGCCCCTTTTCAGCTGTGGCCTGGGAAGGAAATCTCAAAAATAAAAGTAAAGTAGATGGCATTAAAAAGTAGGGTAGTAAGTGGCACCAACAAAAATACAGAAGTTTTAGTTCACGGATTATGGTTCACAGTACAGTAGAGAGTCAATTATCTGAACCAACTGGGACCTGGGTAGTTCAGATAATCAAACTGTTCAGATAATCAAACATATAATTGAAGTGGATAAAAAACTTCAAAAATCTTGGGGGGGGGGGGTTTGCATGCAGGAATACACTTTTCAATCATTCAGCCATTCCAGTAGATGGTAAAGAATATTTTTTACACATGAGCTGGCTACAAGCTCAAAAAACATGAGCAAGCCAATAGGTATGTTGTATCTTTCGTCTTTTCCCGGTTGGGGGTCGCCACAGCGGAACTCCGGTCCGCTAATGATTGGCAGCAGATTTTTACGTACCGAGTTGCCAGCCCTGACGTACACCCTTCAACAAAGGTACGCCCATTCACGCATGTCTCCGCACAGAAGACGCTTTAGCTGAGAATTGAACAGCACAACGTCTTGCTGTGAGGTGACAATGCTACCGCAGCACCACCACCACAGTTGGCTTGGCTCAAGCCAATAGGTATAATATTTATATATTCAGATTTTATGATTTTTCCTACCTCAAAACTTTGAAAGGCTGGTTTGGATAATTGACGTTTCAGATAATGGACTATCCACTGTAACTAGTAAAGGTTTTATATGGCACACTGACTGCGATTTGGAATTAAAAAAAAAAAAAACAGAGGAAGGATGCTAGGAGTGAGTAAAGAAAAACAGGATGGATGTTAGGAGCTTAGAGAGAAGTAAGGAAAGGAAGGAAAAATTAGAGGGCGAGTAAGGTGGGAGTAACGGGTTTCAATTGAAATGAGAATATGAAGGAAATTATACAGATTCTTATAGTGTTTAGTGCTGAGTAATGGAAAAAGAGAAAGTGGGATGATTAACCAGCTGAAAAACATAACTTGGGAAAACCAAAAATATGCAATCTTAGGATGCTGTAGATACAATAAGTTAAATGTGTTAATATCAATTAAACCATCATGTAATAAATCTATACGGTGTTAGAACCTGTGACAAGAATGTCCTACATTTTTCAGGAGATGCACTGGTTTGCCATATTAATGTCTCTAAGAGAAACCCTCATCTCCCAACAATTATTGGGCTTCCCTGTCATTGGTACCCATGATAACCAATGTCCCACTCTTTTTATCCTTCATTAATATCTAATTACTTTGTTAATTACTACAAGCTTTTCTTTCATCAGTAAACAAATTGAACCACCTCTGAACAGGTGGTTTGCTTAGCAACTGATAGGCTACAAAATATACAAAAACAGAAAATTAAAACGCATTACATTTTCTTAAATTTTCATTATGCTTTCCCCCGCTGACGTTAAAGTCATTGAGGAGTCGGTGAAAATTTAGTTTTCTTATATATTGATTTAAGTCCACTATGATATTTGTCAACTTTGCTGTCCTAATGGGAACAAAGGAGAAACATTCACTCAAAAATTTGTATTTAGCTTCAGCTAATGCAAAATAACTTAAATTAGTTATCTTATATGTCCAACTGGAATCACAAAATGCATTAAGTTCCAAAACTGATTGTTCTTCCTGTTGTTGAGTAAAGAGAACTTTCTCACTGTAAGTGCATCACATATGTTACTTATAAAGCTAGGTCTGATACAATATTAAGTTGGCATGATATGTCATATCAGCTAGCAGTCTTATAACTTCCATACTAAAATCAGCGGTATACTGCCCACCAACAGCCGTACCCTTGCTGGTACTACTTAGTATAATGAGGCTGATATATATACATATATATATTGATATACGTTGGGTGACTATGGTGGTGCAGCAATTAGCGTTGTTTTATCACAGCAAGAGGTTTTCTGGTTCATTTCTCGCCTGGGGTGCCTTCTGTGCGGAGTCTGCATGTCCTCCCTGCAGTCACGTGAGTTTCCTCTAGGTACTCCAGTTTCTTTCCACATTCCAAAGAAAAGCAGTATGTGGATTGGACACTCTAAATTGGCAGTAGGTGACAGTGCATGTGTGAGTGAGTGGTGCAAATGAATTACGGTGGCAGGGCTAGCTACCTGGTGGTGTAAACCTTGGTTTGAAATAATTGTCACTGTGGAAGTTGACACCCCAACCTTGTGCAAAATGGGAAAAGGGGTTGAGGATGGATGAATGGATACAAATATATGCAAATATATCTGTGTGTGTGTATATATATATATATATATATATATATATATATATATATAGTTTGCCTGCTCATAGTTGATTTAAAGTAAAATCAACCTCTGTTTTGTTGACACACTTTGGCTAACAAAACAGATGGTTGACAGTTGTGCAAGACTGGACATTCCTTAGGTTTGGGGAATGTGACCTTTAGCTGAAGACTATGCATTCTCAGAGCTGGAATAAATAATTATCAGGGTATGTAGGAGGGCAATTTGCATGGTCTGAGGTATAGCATGTGTAGAAGCATGATAACATTTATTTATCAACATTAATATGGTGTAGTTAGTGATATTGACATTGCAGTAGTTCAACAATTGAGAATATATCCATATATGGTTCCCATTCAGAAGCCTGAAACATCATAAGCCTGAAAATCAAAATCCTGAAACCAAAAGCCTGAAAATTCAGAATCCTGAAAACTCAAAATCCTGAAAGCCCAAAATCCTGAAAGACCAAAATCCTGAAACTCAAAATCCTGAAAACACAAATAATGCTAATATGTCACTATAAAGACACTAATATCTACCAACTGACCCTGACCCTAACCCTAACCCTAAGGTCCGTCACTATCGCACACTCACCTGACCCGCGCCCTAAACCTAACTCACTTAAACCGCCCCTAACCCCAATATTTGTCACTATTGCATACATGCCTAACCTGCGCCCTAACCCTAACTCACTTAAACCGCCCCTAACCCTAAAATAAAACCAACCGCACACTTACCTGACCCCAACGCATGACCTAACACCACAGGGCTAACAATAGCAAAGCCACAATGACATCTGTATGTCTATTTTGTGTTTTCAGGATTTTGAGTTTCAGGATTTTGGTCTTTCAGGATTTTGGGTTTTCAGGATTCTGAATTTTCAGGCTTTTGGTTTCAGGATTTTGATTTTCAGGCTTATGATGTTTCAAGCTTCTGAATGGGAACCCCATATATATATATGTGTGTGTGTGTGCGTGTGTGTGTGTGTCCATATTTATGTATTTATATGCGCACACATATACATATTTATATACATACATAGGAATAATATGATTATATAATGAATGGTTGAAATGTTAACAAAAAGTTGACAAAAAGACATTGACCGTTCATTATACTGTCAGCACTAAACAGCGACATACTGCATTGAAAATGGAAATACATTTCCTTTTCCAATGTACTGCCCATAACCTTACCACACATTCAGCTCAAATCTGTCTGAATAAGTGATACTGTTGGAAAGGGCATTTGTATGGAAAGCTGCTCATTAGGTTAGGAGGAGGGTTGGGGTTAGCATGCATTACTAAGGTGGAGCAAGGGAGCCAATTTGATTTTAAATGCATTTTCATATGCATAGGTGAACTAGGTAGCTCTGTAAGTTGCCATATGAGTGGGAATGCTTTTTCAACAATTATTTATTTATTAGAAGTAAAGAATGTGATGTTTCCTTATTTTAAAAATATATTTATAAATACGTGGCATTAACGGGGAGCTACTGTACACCTAACTAATCAGATTGCAGGCTTCCTCTTCCGTACTATCCTTCAACAGCTGGTTCATTGTCTAGATAATGGAATGACAAAAAATAGAAACCCACAAATATGAAATGGAAAACAATGGATGTTACTTTGGTGCTGGGAAGAGAATCAAAGGTTGCAATCAGGTTTTGTCAGTACCTTCAGGTAAGTTTTCTCCTTTAATGCTGACAGCCAACCAAATCTGTGGAGTAGATGGCTTTGTCAGACTAGGAGACTGGAAACTGTGTGCCCCTGTAAAAAAACAGTTGACATGCATTGCTGTGGCCCTTATAATATTATTTTTTTATTTCGTGAAAGTCAGCAGGGCTGGCCTCAGATGAGATGAGATTTATGCAAAGGACTGCATGGTGTACTGCTGCTTTCTGCTATCTCTGGCTTCACCATGCAGTTACAGCACCACTTCTGGTTTCCTCATCCTTTCATCTCCATGCCATTCAGATTACTTTTTTATTTGTGTTTTCCTCACCCTGTGTTTTACTCTTCAGCTTTTCATGCATCCTTTCTATGCACCCTGAGTAACCAGGTCTACACTGCAATAACTCTGGAAGAAATATTTGAATTTTGCCAGAGGCTTAATGGCCACTAGACCCCAGAAACCATGGGGTTCAAGAAGCTGTTAGGTGTATTTTAGAGTTTTTTCCTAACCTTTTGACCTGAACAAAAAATTATGACCCGTCAACAGTGATGTATTTCAGTTTTGTTTCACACTAACAGTAGTCCCAATAAAATATTTTATCTTACTTCACACAAATGCACATTAGTCCTGTCTGTGTACATCTCAGCTATCTAACTGTAATAAAAAATAAAATAAGGGCTGCTGTAATGCATGTTGCAACTTCTGCTTCTTTCTGTATGTCAGCTACAAAGCAGTCATAAATGTGGCTTTAACTTTACATTCTACCATTATCAAGCTGGATCCTGGAACATCTGTGTTGATTACATCATTGCTTATATTTCTCAGTCCATTTATTTTCCAGACTGTGCCTTCTATGCTGAGGATGGGGCTTTTTCCATAATTAAATTTATCATCAATAAGTCAACTCTAGATCTACATGCAGTGGGAAATTTCCTGCCCGGTCTCTAATCTTCCATTTTTAAGTAATGCTGTTGAGAAAATAGTTTACATTCAGGCACAGAGGCATAACTGGCTCAAGTAGTATCCTGTGACAGTCCCAAGAACTAGCAGCCCACCTTCTCAGGAAAAAAAAAATACTTTTACAAAACTGTAGGATACCAGTTGGCTTCCTCCACACCCCAAGCTCTTAAACTGAAGACAAAAAAAGTCCACTCCCTCTACTGACACACCGACCAGGTGACTAGATATTACACCCCTACCTCCTGCCCCAGCCATTCAATCGAAGAGCAAAAATAAATAAATAAATGACTTTTAAACTGTAGCAAACTTGCACTAAAGAGTGATCAGGAGTTGGAATAATGGATAATGATGGCTTATTGTGCCCCTAACACTTTGCACCCAGGGCAGGTGCCCCGTTTGCCCCACCCTAGCTCTGCTACTGCTCTGGCATATTTTTGTATTATTTTTCAATATCTCCATCTTTGTAATTTTGGGTTTATATCTAGACATAGGCACTTCACCACTGTGCAGAGGTTGTGGGATGGTCTGATACAGTGCTATGGACAATAGTTGAGGCATTTGCCTTTTTATCTGAATATTTCTCTAAGCTGCAGTACCTGTTTAATTATCATTATACCCAGACTTTTGTGAGTTTAGGGGTAAACATGAACCACTCACTGATACTGCAGATTTATTAACAGAAGTTTAAAAAGCAACAATAATAACCAATGTAAGTATAGACTCTTTAATTTACCCTTTAATTGCTTTACAATACTGTAACTAACTGAATGCCCATAGCTGGAACAGGCATTCCTATAACCTTACACCTAGTGATTTTTTACTCTAGTTGCAGTTGTTTACAGCTAGATCTTGCTTTGCTTTGTTTCTGTTTGCATCTCCCCTCATAGGTAGTCATTCTTTTTCTTTATATTTCCTTCAGGTCTAAAGATATATAGAGACTCCATTGTAGATATTGTGCAGTACCTACCTGGTTATCCTCAAATAGATTTGTTTTGGGGATTCTCTTGGTGGCTTGCACAGGCTGGACTCTCTCTATTCACTCTCACTACTCTCAGGGTCACTTCACCCCCCATACTCTACATCCAGTTCTCACCCATCTCTCTTATTTTACTTTTATATGTATCCATAGGTTCATAGGTGTGTACTAGGCTAATGATCACAAAGGCCTTTTTAAGCCTAGCCATGCATTCCAAATCTCTGACAAGTTCTGGTACCCTTTATAAGTGTAAGCAGGGGCTTTGGAGGTGAAACATTTGCAAGCAGGGGACTGAGAAATGCACCATTTACAGACTGCCAGTGTCCATTAGAGACATAGGTGACATACCAGGGACACATTTCCTTTTCATAGGTTCATAGGTTGGCACTAGGCTATTGGCCCTAGGGTCTATACAAGCCAAGCCATAACAATTCCCTGGCTATTTTTTCCCACACTATTTACTTTCCTGGACCCCTGTCTAGCAGGGTGATTGACATGATCACTGGGGTGAATTTCCTTTCTCCCATCAATCATCAAGGTTCCTTTTGAAGAGGGCCAAAGAGGCCCTCTGCTTGACATGTATGGGCAGTCTATTCCAGAGTCTGGGGAGTCTCTGGGTCAGGAACCTATCCCTCCAGCATGTTTTATTTATTGTGATGACAAGATTTAGATCCCTGGAGCGTGTGGCTCTGAGGGATTGGTATTTCTTTATGTGTAGCATGTCCAACAGCTCAGGGTTTGACATGGCCTTCTATGTTAAGCAGAGATTGCCTCGGAGTAGATGTTATGCGACAGAGTATAGCTGGAGCTTTTTGAGGCAGTTAGTGTAGGGCATCTGCTTTAGGCCTGTGATTCTTTTAGTGAGGTATTTCTGTGTCCTTTCCAGTTGTTGCAGATGTCTTGAGAGGTACATACCAAATGGGGCATTGTATTCTATAAGGGGTCTAATGAGGGATGAGTACAGTGGGACAATGGCCTCCTTTTTTCTGGATGAAAAGACCTTAGTGATGAGGTGTGCCACATAGAAGGATTTCCTGACTGTTGTGGCAGTGTGGTTATTGAAGGTGAGACCACTGTCCACCTGTGTCCCTAAGTCTCTTATCACACTTTTGGTGTTTAGTTACTGCCACCTATGTGATAATTCATGGGTACATGTTTTTTCCCAAAGGGGATAACTATACATTTCTTGGCATTGAGCTTGAGCCCATGGCTCTGGCACCAAGCATCTGTTTCTGTAAGGCCCTTTTGTAGAGTATCCACATAATTTGGGGATTCAGTAATGGCTCTCAGTTTGCAGTCATCTGCGAACTTTGTTAGCCAGAGTCCCTTAGTGTTGGCCTGTACTTCAGAGAAGTAGATGCCAAACAAGAGAGGTCCCAGGACCCACTTGTCTGGAGCTGGATTTGGAGTCAGCTACTTTTACAGTATGGGTTCTGTCAGTAAGCTAGTTGGCAACCCATCGAGTGATGTAGGGATTAATGCCCAGCTTAGTAAGTTTATCTATAATTCCAGAGTGGGGATGGTGTCAAAGGCCTTGGCGAGGTCCAGATAGGCTGTGTGGACTGCCTTATCCTCGTCCACAGCTCTGGAGACTGATTCGAAGAAGTCAATAAGGTTCAGGAGACAAAATCGGCCCTTCACAAACCCAAACTGGGTGGGGTCCAGTGTTTTAAGGTTGCCAATGTCTTTGTTTATAAGTTCCATGATAATACGTTCCATGGCCTTGCAAATCAGGCTCGTCAGACTGATGGGACGGTAATTCCCAGGATCCAAGGTGAATCCCTCCTTGTGGAGTGGGATAACTGTAGCTGTGCACCACTCAGTGGGCATGAAGCCTGAGGAGAGGGTATGATTAAACATGACACTTAGGTGAGGTGCCAGTTAATTTTGTAGTTCCTGTAGTACACAGCCCGGGATGTCATTTGGTCCCATGGATGCTGTATTCTTAGCTTTGGAGAGTGCGCTTTTACCTGTGTGGCCGTTATTACCGGAATTTGGCAATCTTCCAGTATTGAGATGAACCATTTATGGGGTGAGAGGGGGGTGAAGTTGGCACTGAATCAATCTGCCAGGATATTGGCAATATCCTTGGGATCAGTATATTTAATGCCATGTAGCTCAGAGCAGATCTGAGCATTGCCATTTAGATTCTTGACATAGTTATAGAATGCCTTGTGGTTGTCTTTGGAATCTTTGGCAATTTTATTTTCGTAACTAGCTCTGGAGGATTTTATGAGGGATCTCAGCTTCTTACTGAGGCTGGTAAGGGAGTTTTTTGCATCCTGGGATTTTCGTCTTTTCTGCAACAGTTTTTTCCTTTTGTTGTAAACTTTGTTTATGGCAGGGGGCCACCAGATTGGCTTCCTTTTTTTTGGAGGAGGGCATCTCGGTTCTATTTGGGATGGCACGATTCATGCATGAGTGGATGTGCTCATACAGTGCCTTAGTGTAGGACTCAGCAGTCGAATTTCAGTTCCCGTCTGCATGGGTGTCATGAATTTTGTAACTTCTGACTTGAGTAGCATGAAGTTGGCCTTGGAGAAGTTTTTTATGGAGGTTTCCTTACTGGAGGGTGGGGGTGGGATGTGGATAAGGGTGATTAGCTTATGGTCTGACCTGACCAATGAGGGGGTGACCATAGGTGTGGAGCATTGATTTCCCATGTTGGTAATGACTAGGTCTAGGATATTAGAGTCCCTGGTGGGACAATGGATTAGTTGATCCAGGGCATTGGAATTTATGAATTTCAAGAACTGTTGGGCAAAGGTGTTGGTGCACGAGTAGTTTTCCCAGTTAATGGCAGGGTAGTTGAAATCACCCAGTATTACGGTGTTTGGTTGTATATTAATATTCCAATATATTTAGAAAGGTGTAGTGAGACTCTTGGGGCATGGTGGGGGATCTGTAGCAAGCTACAATTTGGATTGCAGTCGTACCTAGTGTTAGTTGCACCTGGAGAATTTCAGATGCATTGTGTTGGGCAACTAACCTGGTGGTGTGAATATCCTTGGTGAATATGGACACTCCTCCACCTTTAGTGTTTTGATCCTGGTTTGGTAGACGAAAAGTGTGGGGTGCTCACTGGAGCCTTGAACCAGGTCTCAGTTACTGCACGGATATCGATATTCTCCATTTTTCCCCAGCCAGTTGTCCAAATTACACTTGAATTGGGTTAGGAAGGAACTCTGCATCACATGGATAGGGAGTCTGTCCCAGAGAAGGGGTACATACCTGTCTCTCCACAACATTTTATTTACATCACAGGCAATGTTTATGTCTTTAGAATGGATAATTCTTGTGCTATTTGTTTTGCAGATATGCAAGAGGTCCATCAGAGTGGGGTCTGACAATGTCTTTTGTGCCAGGCATAAATCTCCCCTTCACAGTCTGTAGGAGACAGAACACAGGGATAGGGCCTTGAGGCAGTCTGCACAGGGCATGTTACTTACACCCTGCATTCTTTTCGTGAGGAACCTCTGTGGATGTTTCATTGTTGGATATGCCTGGTTAGGTACATACCAAATGGAGCATTGTACTCAATGATATTTTTGATGAAGGCTGAACAGAGTGGAACAATGACTTCTTTGGACCTAGATGCCATACCTTTGTTTATAAGTTACACAACATAGAATGATTTCATCACTACTGTAGATACGTGATGGTCAAAGGCTAGATTACTGTCTATGTGTGTCCCCAAGTCCCTAATTACTGGGTCACCTCTTATGGGTGTATTGCCAATATGATAGTTTCCAGGGGTGGATGACTTCCCAAAGGATACTATTATGCATTTCTTGGCATTTAGTTTTAGTCCATGGCTCTGGCACCGGTTGTTTGTCTGTGTCAGCCCTTCCAGGAGAACATTTGTATCAATGGGTGATTCAATGACAGCTCCTAATTTGCAATCATCTGCAAATTTAGTCTACTAGAGGCCATTGATATTGGCATTGACTTCAGAGAAGGGACTCTGCTTTTGACTGGCCTCTTTGTAGAGGTGGACTCCCCAATTCCACTTCCTGGGTCCTGTCTGTGAACTAGCTGGTTATCCACTGGGTGACATAAGTGAGAGGATTGTGTCAAATGCCTTGCCAGGTCAAGGTAGCCCGTGGGAACCATTTTGCCCTCATCCACTGCATTGGCAACCTTCTCAAAGAAGTCCACCAGGTTGAGTAGGATGACCTGACCTTGATGAAACCAAATTAGGTTGTGCCTAGTGTCTTGAGGTTTACTATGTCATTATTGATCATTTCCATGATAATTCTTTCCATAGGTTCATAGGTAGGTACTAGGCTATTGGCCCTAGGGCCTATATAAGCCTAGTCAAATGGTACTCTGGCTTTTGTCACCCAAGAAAATTATTTTCCTGTGCCCCTGTCAAGCAGAGCCACAGAAGTGATCCCCGGGGTGAATTTCCTATCTCCCATCCAATCATCAAGATATTTCTTGAAGAGTGCTAACGAGGAGGTTTGTTTGATATAGATAGGTAGTTTGTTCCAGAGTATGGGAAGTCTCCGGGACAGGACTCTATCCCTCTAGCATGTTCTGTTTATTGTGGTGACAAGGTTTAGGTCTCTAGAGTGTGTAGCTCAGAGGGATTGGGATTTCTTTATGTGGAGCATGTCCAACAGCTCTGGGTTTGACATAGCTTTGTATGTTAGGCAGAGATCGCCTCTGAGTAGGCGATATGCGACAGAGTAAAGCTGGAGTTTTTTGAGACAGTCAGCGTAGGGCATCTGTTTGAGGCCAGTAATCCTCTTTGTGAGGTATTTCTGTGGCCTCTCCAGTTGTTGTAGATGTCTTGTGAGGTACATACCAAAAGTGGCGTTGTACTCTATAATGGGTCTAATGAGTGATGAGTAGAGGGGAACAATGACCTCTTTTTTCCTGGATGAGAAACATTTTGTGATGAGGTGTGCCACGTAGAAGGATTTCCTGACTACTGTGGCGATGTGATTATCAAAGGAGAGACTACTGTCCACCTGTGTCGCAAGGTCTCTTATCACACTTTCGGTGTTAAGTAGACTACCACCTATGTGGTAGTTCATGGGTACAGAGTTTTTACCAAAAGGGATGACAGTGCACTTTTTGGCATTGAACTTGAGGCCATGGCTTTGACACCAGGCATCTGTCTCAGTGAGGCCCTTTTGTAGGATGTCCACATCGTTAGGAGTTTTGATTATGGCTCCTAGTTTGCAGTCATCTGCGAACTTTGTTAGCCAAAGACCTTCTGTGTTAGCCTGTACTTCAGAGAAGTAGATACCAAACGGGAGAGGACCTAGGACTGAATCCTGTGGTATTCCACTTGTCACTGGTCTGAAGTTGGATTTAGAGTCTGCTACTTTCACATTGTGGGTTCTGTCAGTGAGCCAGTTGGCAACCCATCTTGTGACATTTATTTATTATTTATTTTACATTTGTTGACTGGGCTAGTCTATCTGGATATATGTCCATTTTCAGTAGAGGCCCGGGGAGAAAAGCTCCAGTAATTATTACAAGGTTTAAGAAGGCATTACAATAGAAGTTATAACAAATATAACGCTAACAGCAAACCAAATAGTATTTTTTTTTTTTTTTTTTTTTAGGAAATTGCAAATTACAATCTTAAAACCAAAAAATACATAAACTATAACCTACGTGATGTGCATATCACAATAATCATTACAATACAAAGAATCTAAACATAAATTTTATAAGAAGAATGCTAAAGTGTAATGAGAGGTAAAGAAAAGCTGAAAGGGGTGTAGGGAGAAAAAATAGGGAAGAAGAAAAGTAAAGAAAAGAAAAGAAAACAGAGTGAGTCTAGTTAGTACCAGGACATCGCCATTTTTATTGAGGTACCGTTTAGAAGCGTTTAAAAAGTGGGAGAGAAGTCTGGGATGAGATATCCGAGGGTTTATTCCATATTTCCCAACAAAGTTGGAGAACAGGCAGTCCCCTGTTGAGTTATAGGGTATAGTAGGGAAAAAATAGGGAAGAAGACAAGAAAAGAAACAGAGTTAGTCTGGGTTACTATAGGGACATAGCCATTTTTTATTGAGATACAGTTTTAGATTCCTTTTAAAAAGTGGGAGAGAAGTCAGAGATGAGATTATACCTAGTTTAGTGAGTTTGTCTATAATTCTAGAGTGGGGGATGGTGTCAAAAGCCTTAACGAGACCTAGATAGGCTGTGTGTACCACCTTTCCCTCATCTACGGCTTTGGTGATCACTTCAAAGAAGTTTATCAGGTTTAGGAGACATGATTTGCCTTTTACAAACCCGAACTGGGTAGGGTCCAGAGTTTGGAGATTACCAATGTCATTGTTTATAAGTTCCATGATGATACGCTCCATAGCCTTGCAGACCAGGCTCATCAGGCTAATGGGGCAGTGGTTCCCGGGGTCTGTGGTGGCTCCCCCTTTGTGGAGTGGGATAACCGTTGCTGTGTGCCATTCTTTGGGCACAAAGCCTGAGGTGAGGCTATGATTGAACATGGTACTTAGGTGGGGTGTCAGTTTGTTCTGTAGTTCATGTAGAACACAGCCTGGGATGTTGTCAGGTACCATGAATGCTGTGTTCTTGGCTTTGGAGAGTGTGTTTTTTACCTGTCCAGCCATGATTACAGGTACTTTGCATTTTCCACTATGGAGATGGGCCCTTTAGGGGATGAGAGAGGGGTAAAGTTAGCACTGAACTTATCTGCCAGGATGTTGGCAATATCAGTTGATTCTGTATATTTAGTGCCATTGTGCTGTAACTCAGAGCAGATCTGAGTGTTGCCATTGAGATTCTTGACATAGCTATAGAATGCTTTGTGGTTGTCTTTAGAATCAGTGGTGATTTTGTTTTCGTAACTAGCTTTGGAGGATTTTATGAGGGATCTCAGCTTCTTACTGAGGCTGACCACAGAGTTCCTCCAGTCATGGGATTTTACTCTTTTTTGCAACAGTTTCTTTCTTCTGTTGTAGAGTTTGTTTATAGCAGGGGACCACCATATTGGTTTCTTTTTTTTGGAGGATAGCATCTTGGTTCTGTTAGGGATTGCATGATCCATGCACTCTTGTAAGTGCTTATAAAGTGCAGTCATATAGCATTCAGCAGGCATGTCTCTATTGTCCGTCAGCATGGGTGTCATGAAGTCTGCCACTTCTGTCTTAAGAAGCGTGAAGTTGGCTTTGGAGAATTTTTTATGGTGGTTTCCCTAATGGGGGGGTGCGGGCGGGATGTGGATGTCTAGGGAGATTTGCTTGTGGTCGGATCTGACCAACAAGGAATTGACCTCTGGTGTGGAACACCGGTTGCCCATGTTGGTAATGACCAGGTCTAGGATATTGCTGCCCCTGGTGGGGGTGTGGATAAGTTGATCCAAGGCATTGGAATTTATGAATTCCAGAAAACGTTGAGCACAAAAGTTGGTACATGAGTAGTTTTCCCAGTTAATGGTGGGGTAGTTGAAATCGCCCATTATTAGGGTGTTAGGTTGTACCCTAATATTTTCCAGTGTATCAAGAAATGAGGAGTGGGAATCCTGGGACATGGTGGGGGATCTGTAGCAAGCTACAATTTGCATTGCGGTCTTGCCCAGAGTTAGTTGCACTTGGATAATCTCAGATGCATTATGCTGAGCAACTACCCTGGAGGTGTGGATATCCTTAATGAGTATGGACACGCCTCCACCTTTAGTGCTTCGGTCCAAGTTAGGTGGCTGAAAGGTGTGGTATGAATTATAGCCTGGTAATGCAAGGGTGCTCTCTGGAGCCTTGAACCAGGTTTCTGTCACTGCACAGATGTCAATGTTCTCCATTTTAAGGAGTGCATCGAGTGAGTGCATTTTGAGGTTTAGACATCTAGCATTAAGTAGCATTACCCTCAGATTTTGCTTGCTTGTACCTGTTACGGTGGTGAATTTGTCATTTGAATCTTGTCTAAAAAGGCACTATAGGGGTGGCAAGAGCCTTAGCCAGTATCCAGAATCCCAAGGGTGACAGGTGCAGGCCATCTCTGGCAAAGCATCGTGGTTTGTCAATCATGTCATCCCAGGCAGACAGATACTGGATCCCCATAGAATGACACCAGAAGCTTAGCCAATTGTTGAAGTCAATCATTTTGTCCTTGTACTGTGGTATCATTCTGGGGGATGCCAGGATGCTACTCAGGGCTAGGATCATACCTGCCTGAGCTACAAGATCAGAAAGCTCCTCCATGTCTCTTTTCATGTAGTCCAGGGAGGTACGTCTCAGGTCATTCACACCAGCATGGACAATGACAGAGTCATATTTGTACTTGCTGTGGAGTGACCTGAGTGCATGTGTTATGTGGTGGATCCTGGCACCTGACAGGCAGCTGACAGTAACTTTCTCCTTGTTTAGCCTGGTGAGTGGAACATCATTGTGCCTGACTATAGAGTCACCTATGACTAGAGTGTTGGGTATGTTGTTATGCCTTATGTGCTGTGGTTGAGTGGCACACTGAATTTGTGGGCTAGGTGTCATTTGGGTTGCATTGGGGGGTGGAGGTTGCTTGCATTTCTGCTTTGGAGGTCCCTGTTGCTTGGGTAGATTTTTTTGAGAGCCTCCGTGAATGTAGGTGTGTGTTTTCTGTTTCTATGTGTGTGTTTTGGTGGTGTAAGTTTTGAGGGACTATGTGATGAATGTGGTGTGGTGTAAGTTTTTATCTTCTCCTCTTGACTGTCTAGTCCAGTCTTGGGTGAAGAGAGCTTTGCTTCCAGTTTGGTTATATAAGTGCATCTCTCACAGATTGTAGTGTTGGGTGGTAGGAGGAGAGGGCTATCTGTGTACATGAGGCAATTGCTGCATTGCCCCAAGATGCCCAGATTCATCAGGTAGACAGGAGAAACACCGGCAGCTGACCCTTAGACATGCCTGGATAGGTACTTATTTATTAAGTACTAAAAACTGTTTTCCTCTAGCCAAATGAGGAAAGTTGAGTGCTGTAGTAATTTGTAGCTTATTTAGTGCTTACAATGAGTTCTGAACAAGTGCTGAGCTCATAGAAACAGATTTGAGTGCTGAAACTAGAAAACTGGCTAGTTCTAAGAAACAAAATTAAGCTAGAAGGCTTCCCTCCAACACAGAAAGACTTGGGGGCTCAGAAACTTACAAACAGTCCTGGATACAACAAATCTGTATCTGGACTAGAAAACTTATAGGAAAGGCAGGAAACAAGCTTAGAAAATATATATATATTTTTGTAAAGTGGAAAGGGGAAAGGAGGAGCAGAAGGTAACTGGGTTGGCCTTCTCAAATGTTCTCCCTGGAATAGATAGAATGAGGTAATGACACTAGACTGGGAGAAGTGTCCCAGATCAAATTTACAGTAGGGACGGGCAACTGCAAAGCCACCAAGTATAAAAAGAGGATACCAAGAGGGAGGGATGGGGGGAAACAAAAATTTATTTTTTTATTTTTTTATTTTACATTTGTTGACCGGGATAGTCCGACTGGATGCACGTCCATTTTCAGCGGAGGCCCGGGGAGAAAAGCTCCAAGGGTAAGCAGATACAGCATTACATAATACCAGCATTACATATTACAAACAGACTATTTACAGAGATTACATAAGTAAGCAAGTTAAACAAGTTCCACAGGTTACAGCTAGTCCTGAGCACAAGTCAGGATTAAATTAAATTACACAGTAAACTGGTTAACAGATTTTTACACATTCGAGTTAGCCAGGCTTGATACATTGACATAGCCAGTTAAGTGACAAATGTTGTTTGAGTCTAGTTTTAAATTGACCTAAGGTGGAAAGTAAGGTAATATCAGCTGGAAGAGAGTTCCAGGATCTACTTACAGAGTTTGCAAAGAGAGAATCACCGGCTGTGTTATTAATTTTGCTAGTCTGAATTAGTAGTTTGTTAGAGTATCGAAGCGGTCTAGGATTGTTATAGGGGGTGATAATATTTTTAAGTGCAGGAGTATTGTCCGGATTATAGAGGATTTTATAGGCCATAATCAGTTGGTTATACTGGATTAGGCTAGGTAGTTCAAGCCAACCAAGCTGATTTAGATTGATGCAATGATATGTCCTAAAAGGCAGCCCAGTGGCAAACCTGGCAATGTGGTTGTAGCAAACTGAGAGTTTGTTAAGGACAGTCTTGTTCAAATTCGAGAGTAGAGGGGATGCATACAGAAGGGTTGAAAGAAGGTGAGAGCGAGCTATGGCAATTTTAGCTGGAGGGGTTAGGAAGGCTTTTATTCTGTAAAGTGACCCTAGTTTTTTATTGATGGTTTTGATAGTTTGGTTAACATATAGGTCAAATTTGAGATTATTGTCTATGATGACACCTAATAGTTTTGTAGATGGGTCAGGGGAGATTATTGTGCCATCATTTGATTTTATGGTAAAGGTGAAAGTGGTAGACCTACGTGTTGGTGAAAATAACAGCATTTTAGTTTTTTTGGGATTTAGGATCAGACAATGTTCAGAAAGCCAGTTTTCTATTGTATTAAAGGTGGTCTGGGTAGCTGACCATAACTCTACTGGAGATGTGGCTGAGCAAATCAGAGTAGAGTCATCAGCATATTGGATACAGCTGACTTTTGGGATGAAAGTATAAAGGTCATTAATGTAGATGGAGAACAGCAAGGGCCCTAGTATAGAGCCTTGTGGTACTCCGAGGGTGTTAGGTAGAAGGTTAGAGAGTTTGTTCTGCCAGAGGACAGCCTGCTGTCGACCATTCAGGTAGGATTGAAACCATTGGAGGGCTCCAGTATCTAGACAGAATGTTTGCAGGGTGTGGATTAAAAGTTGGTGATCAACCATATCGAATGCCTTGGAAAGATCCAAAAAGAGGGCTGAGGATATATAATTATTGTTGCGATTATGGTTTATGGTGTTAGTAAAGGTTAGGAGGGCTGAAGTAGTGCTGTGATGAGGACGGAAGCCATGCTGAGTGTCTGCCATAAGGCGATTTTGGATTAGGTGGTGCATGAGTTGTCTATGAATACATTTTTCCATAATCTTTGCAAGTGGAGAGAGTATAGCTATTGGCCTATAATTGGAGAATTCAGTAGAGCTGCCTCCTTTGTGAAGTGGGATTACATAGGATATTTTCCAGATGGTGGGAATTTTAGCTTCAACTATGGTTCGATTGATTAGTATTGAGACGGGGTAAGCAATAGCATCACCTGATTTTTGTAGGTACTCGGCAGGGAGTTGATCAGCAGAAAGTGTAGTGGGTTTTAATTTTTTGATCAAGATATGGATAAGTGAAGTGGTAACTGGTTGGAAGCTGAATGCAAGTAGGTTTCTAGGGGTGCTACTTTCAGGACCAGGGGAGCTAGGAGGTAGTTGGCTAGCTAGGGCTTGAATTGTCTCAGTAAAGAATTGGTTAAAACTATCAGAAACATCTTCAGGGGTTTTATCAATAGTAGCAGCAGGGATTGGGGTTGAAGTTTGTCCAGGATGTAGTAGATTATTTAAACCTGCCCAAAACTTCTGAGGGTTATTTTGATTTACTGTCTGTAAATTACAGTAGTATTGTTTTTGTCTTGTAAAATTGATTTTTTTGGTTTCGTTCCTGGATTGCCTGTATTTAATGTGATCTTGAGGGTCTTTAGAAGAATGCCATAAAGCCCATGCTTTGTTTCTAAGGGTAATTTTGAGTTTAGACTCTATAGAAAGCCATGGTGCAGTTTTGCCTTGGTTCTCTTTGAACGAACAGGTGCATGCAAATCAAGGATCTCAAGGATTTTGTTGTTAAAGTTTGCTACTGCTCCCTCTAAGGAGGTGTTTTAGAATAGACCAATTACATGAGTTTAGTTCTTGTTGGAATTTGGCAGGGTCAAAGTTTTTATTGTTTCTAACCTTTCTGAGTAAGGGTTGTTGGGAATTAATGGTTTTGTGCTTAATTACATATGTGAGAAGGTGATCGCTTAGGCCATTAAGGAGGGTACCAGAGGTGTACAGTTGGGGGTGACTGTTTATGAGTACCCAGTCAAGTATACTTTCTTTTTGGTTGGATTTACCTATCCTGGTAGGGGTGGATATGATTTGTATAAATGCATGCAGGTTAATATGGGTGGTTGGGGATTCTAAGGAACAGGTGCCCCAGTCTATGTTAAAGTCTCCAAGTAGTAGGTTTTCTTGGGGGTAGTGACATGATAACCAGTGCAGGATATCTTCAAATGTAGATATATTGTTACCTGGGGGGATGTACATACAGATGATATTAATGCATTTATTTTTATTAAGTTGCAATTTGGTGGCAAGAATCTCAGAGTTATTAATCTGAGGAGGTTGTATTGCATCTATGGTGACATTCAACTCAGATATATAGAGTACAGCTACCCCACCCCCTTCCTCGAAGCACAATCCTGCCTGTGTATGTTGTACCCAGGTGGTAACACTTCATTGTCTTTAGTGTTAGGTTTTAACCAGGTTTCAAGTAAACAGAGAATCTCAGGGGAGTGGACATCCAGAAGTGCATGCAATTCATGTACCTTGTTATTAATGCTTCTAATATTGAGATGACAGACTAGGAGAGAGTTAGTTGGCCTATTAATTGTAGGTTTGTAGCTTAGATTACAAGTAGAGGGGGTATGTGTATCTGAAGTGAGTGGGCCAGGATTGGGGTGAATATCACCACCAAGTATTAGGTTGAGTCTATACTTGGTGATGAACTTCAGGAATATGTTTATTAGTTTGTGGTAGTGTTTGGATCTAGAGCTAATGTGCCTGGGGTTGAGATGTTGATAGACTGAACAAGATGTTGGATAGGATCTGGTACTGTAAGTATGGTTGAAGGTGGAAGGATTTACAGCTGGGGTGATAGTATGGCCTTTTGGGACCTGAAATCCCGTAAGAAATTGGTTTTCATACAAGGTAAGGAGGTATGGTGTGAACAAGAGGGGTGTGAACAAGAGGGGTAGTAAAGAGGAGTATACCATTATATGTGATTCAGCTAGTGAGTGAAGGAACTGTTTTACCTGGTGATGCAACACCAGAAGATAGAGTGTTGAGGTAAAGGTACTGGAAGGGGGGATGGGAGAATGCCAGATGAAAGCTAATATGTGCTATTAAATGTAGGTAGTAGAATAGGGGTGGGTGGAATTATCCCAGATGAAAGCAGATAGGATCTAGAAAGTGGGGGAGTGGCTGTAGTACTATAAATTTAGAGGTACAGGAGGCGGGAGGGAATTGGGGGCAGGGAGGGGAGCGAAGAGAGCCCGAGCGTAGCGGGGCTATTGCAGTTTACAAGGTTTCCTAAGGTGTCCTAAAGCTATAAGGTAAGTATTACAGCTCTAATGTAAGAGTCAATTTACTGCAGTTACAGGGGAAGGAGGCAACCACTCAAGTAGAAACAAAGAGCCCTATGGCTGACCAATATGGTGACCTGCTTAATTACAAAGCACTGTAAGTGAAAGCTTAACAAATGCTTTTTGTGTGTAACCTACTCTGTTTAAATGTTGAGAGAAACTGATTGCAGTCCTCTAGACACCATTTTGTAGGGAACTGTAGAGTTCAATCTGTTTAAATGTTGAGAGAAACTGATTGCAGTTCTGTAGACACCGTTTTGTAGGGAACTGTAGAGTTCAATCTGTTTAAATGTTGAGAGAAACTGATTGCAGTCCTGTAGACACCATTTTGTAGGGAACTGTAGCGTTCAATCTGTTTAAATGTTGAGAGAAACTGATTGCAGTCCTGTAGACACCATTTTGTAGGGAACTGTAGAGTTCAAACAAAGTCACACCAGGTCAGCCAAGGGGGGAAGAGAGAGGGAAATCCTAAGCACCTAGATTTGAAAATGATGCCTGTACTAAATTGTAGTAATCAGAACAAATAAACCCAACCAGATTAGCTCAGTGTGAAATGGCAGAAACAGTCACAAGTTAACTTCTTAAGTAACAAAGTTGAAACCTGAAACAACTTTAAAAAAAGCTTGAAAGAACCAATGAGGTGCTTACTCCAAGGCATAGTCCAGGCAACCAGTCCAAACCAAATAATATGCACGTGGGGGATGCAAGGCCCAACCAAATTATGAAGAAACAAAGATGGCCAGCAATATTAGCAGTCGAATGTGCAGCCAAGCACCAGATAGTGAATAATCAGACTTTTATTTGAATAAAACAGACCGGTTTCGGCAACTTAATGCCTTCTTCAGTGTTAAACAAACAATCAAAATCACCATAATAAAAATGCAAATTTATACAAAGCATTGGCCAATAGGCATATGGATGTGCTGTAAGACCTCATGAATTATGTATAATATATTGTGTGGAAGCAAACACAAAATTAGGAGCATAGTTGAAAATGAGTGTGATGCCCAAAGACCATAGTGCCAAAAGCCTTACAAAAAACAAAATCATAATAGACTATGGACCATAAAGGTTATAATTATACATAATAAAATATGTACCTCCATAGTCATAATAATGATAAATATATATAGATAAATAAAAATAAAAATAAAAAGAACCTATAAAGGGGCACATTTCAAAACAAACATAATAATAAATTCATTCTGGCAACTTCCCATTATATACATGCATCCATATACATGTATATATATACACACACACACACATATATATATATATATATATATTTACATATATATAACAAAAATAATGAATTATTCAAAAAATATTTATGAAAGATTTTTATAAAAATTCAGTACATCCTTCTGCATTTACTAATTGTTGAATAGGATCATTGTGACCAGGTGGAAAAATGAGCCCAAAATAATTGTCCATTGCCTGTCTGAGTGATTGATGATACCTTACAGAAACAAAGTGAATAATGAAAAACATATTATACCTGATATATTTATTAAAAAGGATAGAAATCAATACAACCTTTTCCTTGGCAAGTGTTAAAGATGGTCATTAAGACCAGGTGAAAAAAGAGCGCCCAAAGTGATTATCTAGTACTTTTCCTTGTGATTGAGAATACCATGCCACCCTTGTGGGTTGCTACAATCACCCACAATACGGTCAATAATCATGAACATAAACTGTGCTTGTACATGTTTTAATACATGTTGACATAATGCATTAGTCTCCCTTTTATTTTTGATGTCACTACGGTGTTCATTTATTCGTGACCTGAGTGGCCTGGAAGTCTGTCCCACATAAAATACCCCACAATGGCATGATGCCAGGTACACAACCCAATCACTACTACAGTTTCCAAAGATTTTGCAGTCAAAGACCTTGCTGGTGTTACGACTCAAAAAATTCTGAGACTTGGTGATCTGTTTACAAGATCCACAGTGGCCACATGGGTGTGTGCCCAATAATTGATGTCCCATTATTGTAAGTTGTTTATGAATTGCTCCACCACTACCAATATGTTTATAATGAGAAAGATTGGACCCCAATGTTTTGCCTTTTCTATATGAGAATTGACATTCCTCACCCAAAACAGATCTGAGTTGTTCATTGGCTAGTAGTATATTCCAATGTCTGTTGACGATGTCCCTAATAACATAGTAGTTCCTACCATATGTAGTGATAAATCTGATGGTTGTTGATCTAGAATCACCAGAAGGGATATTATAATCTAATAATCTGTTCCTTTTCATCTGAGAGGATCGTGTCCATGCAGTATTAATATCTGAAAAGTTATATCCCCTACTGGCAAATCTGCGACTTAAATCAAGGCTAGCAATGTCATAATCTGACTGGGTGGAACTAAGGCGTTTCATGCGCATAAATTGTGACACCGGGATGTTTCTGATAGTATGACGTGGGTGCATGCTTGATGCATGCAATAAAGTATTATATTGGGGGTATTTGCGAAACACTCTGGTAGCCAAAGTGTGATCATGATTCCTAGAGATCGTTACATCCAAAAAGTTGATAATCTGCATATCGTAAGTAATAGAAAATTCAATTCCCCAGATGTTGCCATTGAGGTAATCCACAAATTCATGCAAATAACCCACATCCGCACGCCATACCATCCAACAGTCATCCAGGTACCTACGCCAGATGTCCATTTCAACCAGGTATATATTATGAGATATATCGTAAATCATGCACTCTTCAAAAAATGCCATAAACAGGTCGGCATAAATGGGAGCAAAGGATGCTCCCATGGCCATACCCTGTAATTGCCAATAGCATTGACCTTGAAAATAAAGCACATTTTTGTTGAGTACATGTTCTGACATGCATATCAATAGCGTATTGAATCCTGGTGAGTATAAACCTGCCTTGTCCAACCAATATTGAAGGGCTTGTAACCCAGCCCAATGTGGTATACTGGTGTACAAGGCTTTGACATCCAGTGAGCACATTAACCATCCTGGCTCCAATTGTGTATCCTCAATGATTTTCAGAAACTGTGTAGTGTCTTGTAGCCTTGCCCTGACCAAACCCAAAAGAGGTTTGAGATATTGTGTCAGGAAGGCAGACAAGGGTTCAGTTAAAGACCCAATGCCCGAAACTATGGGTCTTCCCGGAGGTTTGGTTATTGATTTATGAATCTTGGGTAATAAGTACATAATCTGCTTACGGGGCTCCTTGACCAAAAGTTGTGTAACACATTTTTTGCTGATGATGCCCTCCTCACATGCTAAATTCAGAAATGACAGAAAACACGAACCTCCTCCGAACACAAAGTTCACCAACACAAAATAGTCCGCTGTTCTGCCCAATAAAGGGATTTCCTCCAAACTCCAATGAATATTCCACCACCGATAGTGTAAGGAATATATAAATTTATTATTAAAACAGTTTAAACAAAGTTTAAACACAAACAAAGCAGCAAACAACACCAGCAGTTCGTCTTCCAATTAACCTTTTGATTCAAAATCAAAAGGTTAATTGGAAGACGAACTGCTGGTGTTATTTGCTGCTTTGTTTGTGTTTAAACTTTGTTTAAACTGTTTTAATAATAAATTTATATATTCCTTACACTATCGGTGGTGGAATATTCATTGGAGTTTGGAGGAAATCCCTTTACTGGGCAGAACAGCGGACTATTTTGTGTTGGTCAACTTTAAATTGAATAAAGGGCTTAGTTTTATACCTGGCTTTTTTTCTAATGAATATCATATAGTTACAGATGTTATTACTTCCACTACACAGTTTCTGAAAATCATTGAGGATACACAATTGGAGCCAGGATGGTTAATGTGCTCACTGGATGTCAAAGCCTTGTACACCAGTATACCACATTGGGCTGGGTTAAAAGCCCTTCAATATTGGTTGGACAAGGCAGGTTTATACTCACCAGGATTCAATACGCTATTGATATGCATGTCAGAACATGTACTCAACAAAAATGTGTTTTATTTTCAAGGTCAATGCTATTGGCAATTACAGGGTACGGCCATGGGAGCATCCTTTGCTCCCATTTATGCCGACCTGTTTATGGCATTTTTTGAAGAGTGCATGATTTATGATATATCTCATAATATATACCTGGTTGAAATGGACATCTGGCGTAGGTACCTGAATGACTGTTGGATGGTATGGCATGCGGATGTGGGTTATTTGCATGAATTTGTGGATTACCTCAATGGCAACATCTGGGGAATTGAATTTTCTATTACTTACAATATGCAGATTATCAACTTTTTGGATGTAATGATCTCTAGGAATCATGATCACACTTTGGCTACCAGAGTGTTTCGCAAATACCCCCAATATAATACTTTATTGCATGCATCAAGCATGCACCCACGTCATACTATCAGAAACATCCCGGTGTCACAATTTATGCGCATGAAATGCTTTAGTTCCACCCAGTCAGATTATGACATTGCTAGCCTTGATTTAAGTCGCAGATTTGCCAGTAGGGGATATAACTTTTCAGATATTAATACTGCATGGACACGATCCTCTCAGATGAAAAGGAACAGATTATTAGATTATAATATCCCTTCTGGTGATTCTAGATCAACAACCATCAGATTTATCACTACATATGGTAGGAACTACTATGTTATTAGGGACATCGTCAACAGACATTGGAATATACTACTAGCCAATGAACAACTCAGATCTGTTTTGGGTGAGGAATGTCAATTCTCATATAGAAAAGGCAAAACATTGGGGTCCCATCTTTCTCATTATAAACATATTGGTAGCGGTGGAGCAATTCATAAACAACTTACAATAATGGGACATCAATTATTGGGCACACACCCATGTTGCCACTGTGGATCTTGTAAACAGATCACCAAGTCTCAGAATTTTTCGAGTCGTAACACCAGCAAGGTCTTTGACTGCAAAATCTTTGGAAACTGTAGTAGTGATTGGGTTGTGTACCTGGCATCATGCCATTGTGGGGCATTTTATGTGGGACAGACTTCCAGGCCACTCAGGTCACGAATAAATGAACACCGTAATGACATCAAAAATAAAAGGGAAACTAATGCATTATATCGACATGTATTAAAACATGTACAAGCACAGTTTATGTTCATGATTATTGACTGTATTGTGGGTGATCGTAGCAACCCACAAGGGTGGCATGGTATTCTCAATCACAAGGAAAAGTACTGGATAATCACTTTGGGCGCTCTTTTTTCACCTGGTCTTAATGACCATCTTTAACACTTGCCAAGGAAAAGGTTGTATTGATTTCTATCCTTTTTAATAAATATATCAGGTATAATATGTTTTGCATTATTCACTTTGTTTCTGTAAGGTATCATCAATCACTCAGACAGGCAATGGACAATTATTTTGGGCTCATTTTTCAACCTGGTCACAATGATCCTATTCAACAATTAGTAAATGCGGAAGGATGTACTGAATTTTTATAAAAATCTTTCATAAATATTTTTTGAATAATTCATTATTTTTGTTATATATATGTAAATATATATATATATATATATATGTGTGTGTGTGTGTGTGTGTGTATATATACATGTATGTAGATGCATGTATATAATGGGAAGTTGCCAGAATGAATTTATTATTATGTTTGTTTTGAAATGTGCCCCTTTATAGGTTCTTTTTATTTTTATTTTTATTTTTATTTATTTATATATATTTATCATTATTATGACTATGGAGGTACATATTTTATTATGTATAATTATAACCTTTATGGTCCATAGTCTATTATGATTTTGTTTTTTGTAAGGCTTTTGGCACTATGGTCTTTGGGCATCACACTCATTTTCAACTATGCTCCTAATTTTGTGTTTGCTTCCACACAATATATTATACATAATTCATGAGGTCTTACAGCACATCCATATGCCTATTGGCCAATGCTTTGTATAAATTTGCATTTTTATTATGGCGATTTTGATTGTTTGTTTAACACTGAAGAAGGCATTAAGTTGCCGAAACCGGTCTGTTTTATTCAAATAAAAGTCTGATTATTCACTATCTGGTGCTTGGCTGCACATTCAACTGCTAATATTGCTGGCCATCTTTGTTTCTTCATAGTCCAGGCAACCCCAGTCAGCCAATGACCACAAACAATTCACTCTCAATGAAATGCTATACTGGCTTTGGCTAAGCTATGATGGCCTGGGCATGTGCTCAGACACACAACCTCTACTAACAAACAACTAGGCCCAAAACACAAGCCTGAATATGGACAATGCTGCATTACCAACACTACTTAGGTAGAAAAAACTGCAGAAATATTTAAACAGATAAAGGATCAAGGAGACTCTAGAGAATGCTTTTAAATGTAAACAAGTTATATGATACACTCCTAGCAGGAAATCAGAACAAACAAACCCAACCAGATGCTTAACAATTGTAGAAAATTCTACTTAATACCTCACATACAGTGAGTAAAATAAAAGTGCTATAAATAACTCAGAAATAAGCAAAAAACAGGATACTTAATGTTATATATCAGAGATTAGTTAGCTCAGAGCCCTTCCTCTGACTTCCTCCGATTAGCTCAGTGTGAAATGACAGAAACAGTCACAAGTTAACTTCTTAAGTAGTAAAGTTGAAACCTGAAACAACCAATGAGGTGCTTACTCCAAGGCGTAGTCCAGGCAACCCCAGTCAGCCAATGACCACAAACAATTCACTCTCACTGAAATGCTATACTGGCTTTGGCTGAGTTATGATGGCCTGGGACATGTGGTCAGACACACAGCCTCTACTAACAAACATCTAGGCCCAAAACGCAAGCCTGAATATGGACAATGCTACACTACCAGCACTACTTAGGTAGAAAAAACTGCAGAAATGTTTAAACAGATAAAGGATCAAAGGGACTCTACAAAATGCTTTTAAATGCAAACAAGTTATATGATACACTCCTAGCAGGAAATCAGAACAAACAAACCCAACCAGATGCTTAACAATTGTAGAAAATTCTACTTAATACCTCACACACAGTGAGTAAAATAAAAGTGCTATAAATAACTCAGAAATAAGCAAAAAACAGGATACTTAATGTTATACATCACAGATTAGTTCTCTCAGAGCCCTTCCTCCGACTTCCTCCGATTAGCTCAGTGTGAAATGGCTTTGCATATGAGATTAGTGAGACTTATGGGTCTGTAGTTTCCAGGTTCTGTAAAGGGTCCACCTTTGCATCTTTGTGCAGAGGGATGAGTGTTGCTGTTCTCCATTCGTGAGGCATGAAGCCGGTTTGGAGGTTACAGTTAAATAGCAATTGCAGATGGCCTGATAGATCATGTTTCATGCTATTTAGAAGGCATCCCTGGATATTGTTTGGGACCACTGATGCAGTGTTCTTTGCCTTTGAGACAGTATTAATGACCTATTACCTAGTGATAGCAGGAGGAGTTATAGTTGATGGTATTTCCTAAGAGAAGGTTGATGGGGAGAGCGGAGGAATATTGGGGATGTATCTGTCAGCCAGTAGGTTTGCTATATCTTCTGGCTCAGTATAGATGACTCCATTTACAATGAGCTCTGCACACAATTTTATATTGTCTGTGAGGTCGTGGACATAGCTAAAGAATATCTTGTGGCTGTCCTTGGCCTAGGATGCCAAATTTACCTCAAATTTGGCTTTGGTAGACTTTATTTGTGGTCTGAGTTGTTTGTTTAGTTTAATGAGAGTGCTTTTATCCCGCTGGATGCTGTACCTCCTAATTTTTGGCATGATTTTCTTCTTTTTGTAATTCAGTCTCTTGATGTGATTCCACCAGGATCGTTTGTTTTTCGAGTTAGTTCCGTACTTTTTCCTGGTGGGTACAGCTGTCTCTATGCAGCTATTAACATACTTGTATAGGGTTTCTGTTAACAGTTCTGCATAGGCAGCAGTGTTCTCGGGGTATATGTGGGCTTGAAATTTTGCCAGGTTATCACTTAATAGTATGAAGTTAGTCTTAGAGTAGTTTCTGAATATTCCAGGGTTAGCTGAGATTCCAGGTTTTATTTTTACTTCAAAGGAGACCATTTTGTAGTCTCACCTCCATTTACCCCTTCTTCAATCAACATCCACTCAGAATGCCCTAGCTCTAATACCATCAACCTAAACTCTACATTTTTCATCCATACAATCTGTCTATAACCAGACCAGCTTATTTCTAGCCTAGAAGCACTTCTTTTCTCTGCACCTATCAATTATCATTTAAACACATCTACTATTAAACTTATTTTTCTGTTTCAAGATTTTTCACTACCACTATTCCTAATCCTACCTTATCTCTATTCCTCCCTCCAAACACTCCCTCAACATCGCCACCATTCACTCCTTTTTTTAACAAAATGTTCATCTCACTGCTCCTCCCTACATCTCTGCTTACCTTCTTAACCCTTGTTCATAAGCACCTTATCTTCCATCTTTCATATACTAACTATTAATTTCCCTTACTCAGCTCACTATGCTTTTAATACATGTAGTCATAACTCCCCCACTAAATCAATTAACACACCTAACATTTTCTCACTAATATCTCTGTTGTTGCATCCTACCATTCCAAGGTTCCTACAGTCCTCTCCCAAAGGTTCACAATCACAACTTCAACATAGCTGATTGTCTCTTCAACACTTCATTTATTCACTACAGCAAGAGTTATAGACTAAGTCCAAACTCACTACAAATAGCACAGCAAATGGAAAAGGTCACTTCAGTACTTTCACTTCTCTTTAATACGACAACCCTGTGGTGATATACACCCCGACCCTGACCCTCATCACTCTTCTCCCACTCCAGTCACACTTGACTCTACCAATTTGCCGAACCAATTAGCTTCACCAGGTCTTTGACTGTTCAACACCAACTTGAGAAATATTTGCAACAAAATTGCAGAATTTCATGGATGAATAGCCCAATATTTCTCTGATATTCTTATTGCCACTGAAACATTGTTGAAAAAAAAGATTCAAAAGATAATAAGCTAGTATTTCCAGACTATAATAACTCAGATTAGACAGAAAATAAAAAAGGGATGGGTTGCCAGTTTCTCATTGGTATTTGCTAACAGCACAGGGAAGAATCATACTAGATGATATAAACATTGACTAAGAAAACCTAAATAATGACTCAAACTCTATAACCTTATATGATCCGATTCAACTCATTTGCACCACCAACCTGGTATAGCAAAAATAATAATGGAAACTCCAGCATCGACTGGATCCTCACCGCTGCTCCATATAAAATCATTTCTTCTGGATGCCTCCCAAGCACCCTAAGTAACTAAGTAACCCCCCTCCATTATGCCATAAGATATCATAGCTGTATTCATAAAGTCCACGACTACAAAAGTGCCTGCAACCACTCCTTCTTCCATGCTTATACTTTTATATCTGACCTAAAGTCAGTCAACTAGAAAATATTGCCTAGTCTTCCTCTCTATGGCTTTATCATTCAGTTCAGTTTTACATTCCTAAATATCCTAAACAAATATGTCCCATTTAGAACTGAAAAAGACAAAGCCAACTCAGCTCCCTGGCTATCTAGGGAAACTAAACAGCTCAAGACTCAGAGGCCTGCTTACTCAGCAAGCCTCCAAAATCTCAAGCAAATTAGACATACTCTCAGGATTAAACTTGACAAGAAATCATACTATATAATCTTCCAAAAATCAAGACTAAACAACCCTATGGGCTTCTGACCACCCATAAACTTGCTGTTAAATACACACCATTCCACACAACATTCACTAAATACAGAGAACCCAAATGATAGTATTGCCAAGAAGTTCAATACCCACTTGGTACATACCATATCACCACTACTAAATAAGCCATCTTCCTCCTCCACTACTCCACCCCCTGAGAATCTAGACATCAGCAAAATTCTCTTCTTCAGCACAGTTCTCACCTCTTTTCGCCTCTTAAGACTGAAACCTACAATTCTGGTCCCTGATAACTTACCAGTGAAATATGTCAAAATTGCAGCAAAGACCCTAACCTATCTTGCTGCTATCCCAACTAGCCATTGCATTAAGGAAAGGTATTTACTTTACTTACCTTATGGGAAAAAGTCTTACATCACACCCCTGCACAAAACAGCATCTCAACTGACCTTTCCAACTACAGACCTATAGTTATTCTATAACCCTGTTCAAAGTTCTAGAAAAAGTGCATTCAGCCTCAATTACTTCAGTTCTTCACTAAGACTAACCTACTATCCTCTACACAACATGGCTTCCATCCGCATCACAGCCTCACTTTTGCCTCCTCTGCTTCATCATCACCATCAGTCAAAACAGGAACAAAGGTAACATAGTATCACTGATATTCCCTGACTTGTAAAAGGCTTTTGATACAGTGTCCCATGAAATTCTACTCAACAAACAGCTCTCTCTATGCCTAGATAGTGCTTCTTTTTCCTGGTTCACCAGCTATCTCTCTGACTAACAACAGGCATTAAAATGATTAAAGGATTTTTCTTCCTTTCTTCTCACATCTGTAGGTAGCCCACAAGGTGCAATTCTGGGGCCAATGTTATTCAATATTATTATCTTAATAAATGAATCTCACACTGCTAGCAAACATGCCAGAGACATCCAATAAGCAAATGACTCTCTACTCATCTACTTTGCTAAAAGCTATCATAATTTTTAACAAA
This sequence comes from Protopterus annectens, assembly GCF_019279795.1. Classification (NCBI taxonomy): domain Eukaryota; kingdom Metazoa; phylum Chordata; order Ceratodontiformes; family Protopteridae; genus Protopterus; species Protopterus annectens. The sequence continues at coordinate 821,532,874 of NC_056737.1, read as the reverse complement.
TGAGACAGGATTCTTTCTCTGCCCTAGAATCATGTCTTTATAAGTCAAAATTACTCATAACCCCAAAATAATCTAAGCTAATATTATTCACCCCAAAATAATTCTCACAAAAAACACTCTTCACACTCTTCATCCTAACTTCCACAAATGGTGCTAAAATAGAACTCTTAACCCATACCAAGCCTCTCAGAGTCACCACTGATGAAAACATGAAGTCTGACTACCACATAAAAGAAGTTGTAAAAAAAAAATAAAAATAAAAATATTGGACACGCTCCATTAAAAAACGTGTGTATAGTATTTATTCTCTCCAGTACTGGTTATTTCTTAAAATTTTTGCTATATACTAAGCTGTTTTCCAGTTTTTGTTTTTATTGCACATGTAGTTGTTTATTTTTGTCTTGTAATACTGCTTTATATTAATGATTTTTGTTTGCTATCTGTAATTGTGTAATTGTGTATGCAAATAGTGTTTGAACTGCACTAACTTTATTATTACTGTGCTGTGATTTGTACCTTCTACATACAGAGCTGCGGTGGTGCAAAAGCCACGGTGGTGCAGCAGTAGCATTGTCGCCTCACAGCAAGAGGTTCTCCCATTCGATTCTCTGCTGGAGCACCATCTGTGTGGAGTCTGCATGTCCTCCCCGCAGTCGAGTGGCGTTCAAAAGATATGTGTGAATGGGCGTGCCTTCGTTGACGGTTGGGTGTCAAGCTGGCACCTCGACACCGTGAAAATCTAGTGCCAATCATTAGCGGACCGGAGTTCCACTGTGGCGACCCCTAGCCGGGAAAAGCCAAACAAACAACAACTTACAGAGCTTTTCTCCCCAAGCCTTTGCTGAAAAAGGGCTTTGCTTGTATGGACTATCTCAGTTAACAAATACTATAAATAAATACATACATGCATGCAATATAAATAATTAGTGTCAAAATTGCCCTTCTTTTAGTAGTAAGGTATGTCTTTGAGGAATGACAGAAAAAAGTACTGTATATCATCCTGGTCCTGCTTGACCTCATGGCATCTTTTCTCACCATTGACTATTGGATCCTTATCAATCACTGCTGGTCTCATTATGGCATTAGATATATATAGTCTTTAAATGGTTAGCCTCTTACTGCTCACAGCATATACTGTATAGTGACAGTTATTTCAGGTATGAGCTCCTCTTTAAGACACCCACCAAGATGTGGACTTCTGTAGGGTTGGGTTTTAGCACTACCACTGTTTAAATTGCATATGCTTCCATTTAGGGGTGCCATTACAGGATGGTGTATAAGATATCAGAGCCTTTACTGTACTCATGAGTATATGTCTGAAATGTTCACTCAAGTGGACTGCTTAAATACCACTGTATGAACTAAAGTCAACTCATGTTGAACCTGAAAAAGTGACACCATTGCTGGTGCATGCAACTGTTACTTTTACATGCATACTACTTATCTCTTCTCATCTTTTATAGGGAAAAAAAGCTGAACTGTATTTTGGGAGTGTTCAAGAATAACAGACTGATGCTTAAGGATGAGGTGTCAGCTGTAGTAAAGTTCTATTATTTTTATGTGAGAAATAACTCCAGGTATAAGCATCTTATTTCTCAGTATGATCTCAAGATAGTTATCTGTGCAATGCTGTGTAATGAAAGTTCATTATAGGTTCATAGGTTCATACTAGGCTATCTGCCCTAGGGCATTTATAAGCCTAGACAGAGTGTGTTTGGCTTTCGCCACCCATTTTAAATTAATTTTGCTATGCCCTTTTTCGAGGTTAGTATACTGTACCTCAGTCTAACAGTGACACAGAAGTGATACCCGGAGTAAACCTACGATCTCCCATCCACTCATCAAGATTCCTCTTGAAGAGAGTCAATGAGGGACTCTGCCTAACCTGGACTGGGATTTTATTCCAGAGTGAAGGGAGCCTCTGGGTTATGAATCTGTCCCTCCAGCATGTCCTATTTATTTCAGTGCTGAGGTTCAAGTCTCTCAAGCGCGTAGCTCGATGGGATTTGAATTTTCTGAGGTGCAGCATGTCCATTAATTCCGGATTGGACATGGCTTTATATGTCAGGCACAGATCGCCTCTGAGCAGGCGGTATGCCACTGAGTAGATCTGGAGTTTCTTTAACCGGGCAGCATATGGCATCTGTTTGAGCCCTTTGATCCTCTTGGTGAGGTACTTTTGGGGTCTTTCCAGTTGCTGCAGGTGTCTAGTAAGGTACATCCTAAAAGGGGCATTGTACTCAATTATGGGCCAGATGAGGGATGAGTAAAGAGGCATGATGACATCCCCTGATCTAGATGTGAATCCCTTCATGATTAGGTGGGCTATATAAAATTTTTTCTAACCACTTTGGCCACGTGGTTGTTAAATGAGAGATTGCTATCAACTTGGGTCCCCAGGTCCCTAATTACTTCTTCTGTACTTAATGGATTAGCACCTATGTGGTAATTTGTGGGCACTTTGTTTTTGCCAAAGGGGATGACTATACACTTTTTGGCATTTAGCTTGAGGCCATGGCTCTGGCACCAGTTGTCTGTTTCTATGAGGCCCTTTTGGAGGATGCTTGTGTCGGCTGGAGAGTCGATTATGGCACCCAGTTTGCAGTCATCTGTGAACATGGTCAGCCACAGTCCTTCCGTGTTGGCCTGTACCTCCGAGAAATATATACCGAACAAGAGAGGTCCCAGGACTGAGCCTTGTGGGACGCCACTTGTAACTGGTTTGGAGTCTGACATGGCTCCAGCAAGTCTAACCATGTGGGTTCTGTCCTTGAGCCAGTTTGCAACCCATCTAGTGACATAGGGGTTTATATTTAAGCTGGTGAGCTTATCTATAATGCTCGAGTGGGGTATTGTATCGAAGGCTTTTGCGAGGTCCAGGAAGGCTGTGTGGACCACCTTCCCCTTGTCAATGGCCTTGGTGAAAGTTTTAAAGAAATCAACCAGGTTTAAGAGGCAGGATCTGCCCTTAACAAAGCCAAACTGGGTAGGATCCAGTGTCTGTAGTTCCCCAATATCTTTATTTATGAGGTCCATGATGATCCTTTCCATAGCTTTGCAGACCAAGCTAGTCAGGCTTATGGGGCGATAGCTTCCAGGATCCGTTGAGGCACCACCTTTGTGGAGAGGGACCACTGTTGCTGTACGCCACTCTTTGGGTACATATCCTGTAGTAAAGTTGAGATTGAACAGTAGTTTTATGTTTGGGTTTAGCTCTTCTTGGAGTTCATGTAGGACGCAGCCCGGGACACTGTCTGGTCCCATTGATGCTGTGTTTTTTGCTTTGGAGAGGGCAGCTCTTACCTGAGCATCTGAGATGTCAGGGGGGCAGCACTCTGCTGGGATAGATATTTGCCCTTTTGGCAGGGAGGGGGGGGGAGAGAAGTGTGCGCTGAACCTGTCAGCTAGGATGTTGGCAATGTCTGTGGGTTCGGTGTATTTTTTGTCATTTTGGACTAATTCTGAGCATATCTGGGAATTCCCACCCAGGTTCCTAACATAACTAAAGAAAACCTTGTGATTATCCTTAGTGTCCTGTGCAATTATTCTCTTGAAGCTGGCCTTTGACGATTTTATGAGTGCCCGTAGTTTTTTGCTAATACTGATCAGAGATGCCTTCCCTTTTTAGGATTTTGCTCTGTCATGTAGTAGCTTCCTCCTTCTATTGTATACTTTGTTTATGGCTGGGGTCCACCAGACAGGACGTCTGCCTTTGGAGGATTGGGTCTTGGTTTTATTTGGGATTGCATGATCCATGCATTCCTGAAGGTGTTCATAGAATGCGTTTATAAAGGATTCTGTGGTCTGGGCTGTATTTTCCACAGCCCGAGGGTTTTGAAGGATTACACCTCGGTTTTGAGGAGTGTGAAATTTGCTTTAGAGAAGTTTTTCACTGTGGTTTTCAGGGCAGGGGGTGGAGTTGGGATGTGAATATCCAGTGAGATTAGTTTATGGTCTGATCTTACCAGTTAGGGATACACTTCTGGTCTGGAGCATAGAGTCCCCATGTTGGTGATGATCAGGTCCAGTATGTTTTCCCCTCTTGTGGGAGTGGTAACAAGTTGTTTCATAGCATTTGAGTTTATAAATTCTAGGAACCTTTGGGCTAGGGTGTTGGAGCTAGAGTAATGCTCACAGTCTATGTTTGGGTAGTTGAAGTCGCCCAATATAATGGTGTTTGGAGAGACCTTCATATTTTCCAGTGTTCTCAGGAAGGCCGAGTGGGGTTCCTGGGTTTGGGAGGGTGGTCTGTAGCAGGCTATAAACTGGAAGGCAGTTTTACCCATGTTAGTTGCACATGGATAGTCTCTGATGCTTCGTGCTGGAGGTGTGTGTATCTTTGACGAATATTGATACTCCCCCTCCTTTTGTGGTACGGTCCAAGTTTTGGGGCCGAAAAGCATGGTATGAGGTATAACCTGGTAGTGCTGGGGTGCTCTCGGGAGCCTTGAACCAGGTTTCTGTTACTGCACAGATATTGATGTTCTCCATGCTAAGGAGAGTTTCGAGTGCGTGCAAAACATGAGCAATGATTGGTTGTTCATCAATACATTCTCACTGTAAAGTGCACACTATTCACAGAAATTAGTGTGGCTCAATTTCCTGAATATTAGACATGAATCTGTTTTATAGATGATACTTACTCTATGTCCAAGGAAACACTGAAGATAGGATGTACATACAAAAGCAGGCTTATTGTCACAAGTCAAAAGAAAACCAAACTCATTGCCCAATTGGCTTTGCAAATCAAAACAAAATAAGTAAGAAAATATATAGTATCTTAGGCTGAGTTGCTTTTATCCATGGTTGACAGTTGATTCAGACCATCTGATATACAGGTTGCATTTAAAACAAAAGTCCAAAGCCCCAGTCTCCAGCTTTGGTAGCATGTACTTCGACAGGTTGCACCCTACATGGTAGACTTGACTGCATTCTCCCATTCAATGCTTCCAGAGTCTTCCTTCAAACAATCCTCCGGGTTAAGTTTTAACTTCCTGGTTTCCTGCTTTCAGGCAGCCATTTTATAAACAACCTTAATTGCCATTTAAAACTTTACTATCTAGTTAACTATTGTGAGAATATTCCCATGGTCCTTGCTGCAGTACAGTTAAAGGCACCATATACATTTTTAAACATTCATTACACATTTCTAGGCAGAATATTGCCGTTATACCCTCCCAGCACAAAACCAGGAGTTTTGGAATCATAAAGATGGGTTTCAGATCCTGGTAAACCTAAAGCATTTCTACTGGTTAGGCTGGGCCTGTGGGTCAGTGTATACTGAAAGTGTTGAAGGGGAAATTCCAGCTGGCACAGCTTTGTACTGCCATCAGTCTGCCTACTTAACCATTACAAAGGGGCATGACCTGTTACCAAACTGGACAGCCTAACACCTAGTATTTCAAGGCACAGAAAGCCCACTTTGTTGTCAAGCACTTCCTTTCAAAAGCTGAATTTCTCTTGTCTCCATTACTCAGCATCTCACTAATGTAGCAATCAGGTTGTTCCTTAAATTGAATGTTTTGGGATAACACTGCTCTCAAACCTAGCATGGATTTGCCACCATATAATGTACACTTTTTATTAGAATAAAGAGCTATTAACACAGTTCAAAACAAAGGATCCTTTTTAGTTAATTAAATATGACGGTCTGCCTCAAGAAACCATTGCACCTTGGCAGGAGCTTTTTCTCTTGTGAGATCTGTCAAAGGACAGGCAGTAGTTGCATAATTAGGCACAGGCTTTTTGTACTACCCAACCAGCCTAAGAAAAATCTTCACCTGTGTCATAGTAGAGAGCACATGCCATTTTGGCTACTGTGACCACTGTTTTCTAGTTGTGATTTTCTATCTGAGTTCCTATAGGGTTCCCTAAGTATTTGGCTTTTACTATACCCAGTTTATTTTTCCTGGCATCTGCAATCAACCCTGACTATTTTATGGATTCTAACACAGCTTGCACAATTGGTAAGTGAGATTCCCAGACTTCTAAATGGATGACCACATTATCCTGGCATGTAGCACCATATCAAAGCAGGGATTCAATACTTTATCCGTCAGCCTTTGAAAAGTGTCTGAGGCTCCATGGAGACCAAGTGGCTACAATATATACCTGAAATAGACCACCAGGGGCTACAAAAGCTGTTTTTTCCTTTTGTGGGGGTAAGTGGCATCAGTAAGTACCCCTCATCAAGTCTAGTGTTGTGAAATGGCTGGCCTTTCCTATGTTCTCTAGCATCTCATCAGTTCTGGCATGAGGTAGGTATCACATTTTGAAAGCAGTTATCACATTTTGAAATGCCATTCAGTTTCCTAAAGTCATACAAAATCTATTAGCAGCCATCAGGCTTAGCAGCTAACACTACTGGGTTACTCCAGTCATTCCATGATTTTACTACTGGGTTACTCCAGTCATTCCATGATTTCATTACTGGGTTACTCCAGTCATTCCATGATTTCACTGCTGGGTTACTCCAGTCATTCCATGATTTTACTACTGGGTTACTCCAGTCATTCCATGATTTCACTACTGGGTTACTCCAGTCATTCCATGATTTCACTACTGGGTTACTCCAGTCATTCCATGATTTCTCTTTCATAACTCATTTAAATATTTTTGAGCTTCTCTTACTGCCTCTGTGACTCTAATACTCTATAAGGTCTTAGACTAACCTTCTCTTCGGGTTTTGTTTCTATATCATGTTCTGTTAGTTTAGTCCTCTTAGGCATTTCTGAGAATGCTTATTTATTTCTTAATAAAAATTCTCCCACTATTTGACTTTGTACTTTTTTGTTCCCCTTCTAGTTCATTTTTTTTGGCTTACTCCATGGCCCTCATCCATCGCCTTGACTACCAACTTCTTCCACTACCCCTGGACTATATACATTCTAAGGCTGGAACCAGTATTGAACCAAAGGGCATCCCAGGAGGTCATGCCATTAACTGCTTCCACCAGGGGATTTTTTTTTTGTTTATAACCTACCCCCCTGATTCTCCCCTGCATTCATCTGTTACATCTGAGGGCTACTCCCTCTATGTACCACTCCTCCATTCAGATAACACCTAGATGATCAGCCTCCCTCTTGGGATGGGCACACCTATCCCTCTCTCCCCTACTCTCAGTGCCTGAGATGCCTTATCTACTAGTGAAACCTGGGTCACCTGGACCAAATCTAGGGCTTTATCCCTCTATACCACAACACTGGCTTTGGCTTTGTACTTTTGACAAAGATTCCTGTATGGTCCCTCTTGTATAAACCTCAGTTTATAAGCTGTCTGCAGAATTCTCTACTTCTTTCCACAACTTTAACACTGGCTGTCTATCTTTATAATTCACTACATTTATCCTTTCTATCACCTTAAATGCCCCCCCACCACCACCATTTGCCCAGAAATTTGTTTTCTGTGGAGGGGACAGACACTAGTACTTCAGTTCTTGCGTTAAATTCTCTAAGTCAGGCATTCTTATTATAAACTTGTTTTTGCATTTCCTGGGTTCTCTGCACATGGTCTCTTACTTTGAGGCTCACTATCTTTATTCCATCCTCTGAGCTAACATAGTGCTCTATCACAGTTTTAAATGGTGTATTTTTCTCTGCCTGTTTTTCCTTAGGAATGTCTAGCAGTTCTCCCTAGTGCCTATAGTGCTGAACTATGAACAGGGTAAATCCAGTTGAGGCTTGTGGCACCTCTCTGATAGCAAGTGGGGTGACAACAGGTCCCAGTTTTTACCATTTGTATCAATGGCTTTCCTCTGTATGGATTTCAGAGTTTTATTAATTCTTGCTTCTAATCCATGTCTGCAAATGGTAGCCTGTTGTCTTCAATTGTTAGAATTTAAAGCATTGATATAACATGCATTACTTTGACATACAGAGAGTGCTTCTGTCTGTAAATATCTCCTTAGGTATATGCAGTCTGGAAAATAACAGTACTAGGTTCTTGGCAACAGCATTAGCTTTGCATAATGGCACTGTTTCTGAAAATTTGGTAGCATAATCTGTCATAACTTCTGGGTGGCCACAGTGGTGCAGCAGTTAGCATTGTCACCTCACAGCAAGAAGTTCTCTGGTTCAATCCTCAGCTGGGGTGCCTTCTGTGTGGAGTCTGCATGTCCTCCCTGTGGTTGCATGGGTTTCCTCCAGGTGCTCCGGTTTCCTCCCACATTCCAAAGACATGCTGTAGGTGGATTGGATACACTCAATTGGCCCTAAGCATGAGTGTGTGTGTGCCTTCTGTGGAAGGTTGGACACCAGGCTGGCAACTCAACACCATAAAACTCCACTGCCAATCATGAGCAGATGGTGATCCGCTGTGGTGACCCCTAACCAGGAAAAGCCGGAAGAAGAATCTGTTATGACTACTATGTACTGATGTCCATTGTTAGATGATGTTGATGGCCCAACAATGTCCATAGCAATACATTCAAAGGCTACTCTTATTAAAGGCATTGAGATAAAGGGACTTTTATATCCAGGATGGGGTATAGTTTGTTTATCTCTTTCAATGTGCCTAATCAGTAAAAACTGGATAATATCTTAGGCTTAGTTTTGTCCATTGCCAGGTGACCTTCTAACATGTGACTATGGGCAAGCTTCAATATTAGTGTCCTATAAAGTTTTGGCATGATTAACTGATGAAAAATGCCTTTCTTTTTTTTCCTGTTCTAACTAAACTTATATCTTTTAACTCAAAATAAGGGTAAGAAATATAGGGAACATCCTGTTCACTATTTTCTGCTATAGCCTTGTTATATTTTGTCTTGCCTGCTTAAAGTATCATCTTCATATTGAGCCTTTTTAAAGTTTATGTGGGTGATCTGTAAGTCTGGTAACTCAGGGTGACTTTCTTTAGTAACTTGCACTGGGGTAGAAGGTGTAGCTTCTTCCCCAAAAATCACTGGTACTGCAGCTTCTTCTATGCCTTTCCTACTAAAGGGAGGTAATAAACAAAAGTCATCTTCTGCTTTATTGTCTCTCTCTCTCTCTCTCTCCTTTCGAGTCTGTGCATACTTTTCACTTGAATTAACATTTACTCACATTCAGTTTCTATAATCTTCGATTTTTATTGAATAATCTCAATGAAATATGAGCTTCTTTTGTAGTTTTAATGACAATTTCCTTCTCTCAGTTTTGATTCTGACTCTTTCTGTGAGTGTTACTGCCTCACTTCCATCTTCCTTTCTTATTCTGCTCAGCATTTTTTTTTGTTAAATGCATGTCTGCCACACTACGTTTATGGATTCTTTCTCCACCCACATTTCCATAGTGCTTCAAATGGGGAAATATTTTCCTAATATTTCCTCAACAGTTAAATCAAGGGTTGCAGTGACAAGGTACAACAGATTATTAAGAATGGTTTGAATTTCTTCATGTGCAAGTGGATACTGTTTTCTGTCATCATGAATGTGAATTGCCTCAACTTTTTGATTGTTATTAATCTTGTGCTTACACACCAGGGGACCCTCAGCAAGGGACATTATGTTTCCAGAATCTGACAGGTTTTGAGCTCCTTTCTTTGTAAAAATACAGTACACTTTATTAGCTTGGTTGCAATATGACATAGGGCCGAATCAATTATCCTAGATATTGAAATAACTTCAGTTAAAGCATGCATTTAAGTTTTTATATTTCTGTCAGCAGCATTCCATTCAGTGTTAGTAGCACAGAACTTAGCAATGTGACCCCTCCCCACTCATTTGTAATAAATTAGCACATTAATTGCTGCTTTTTGCTTCACAAAAGAAGGTACATTTCTTACTACAGTTTTAGCCTTAGAAGCAGACAGTGCATTTCTAAGCAATTTGTCATTACTAAGTAAGCAGTCTATCAGACTTATTGGGATCACTTTGTAGTACCCACCTTGTTAAATTACTAGGTAAAACTTGTCTAACAGTGTATACTAACAAAATGTCTAACCTCTTTGTAATATAATGTTGCTATCATGAACAAGATAAAGCTTTAAAATATGCTTTAAGTCATGTATCTGTGTGCTTACTGGTTTGTCTACATGAAAAATACAGTTATGAAATGTTATTGCTTGTACCCCAGATGTTTTACCAGCCCCAACCAATACTTCTTTTTTAAGTTTGTCATAGTTCATGTGTTCATGCAATCAGTTTATTCCATATCCATGTACATGTAGATGTATATATTCAGTGTCTCTCTTGTCAGTTGGGATGAAAGGATTTTTGACAAGTTTGAATTCCAGATCTCTTTGGGGGCACAACACTTACATTCCACCTAATATGAATCCAGCTAATCCTACTTGGTCGGTTATTTTATAGGTAGCAAATTTCTGAGGAGGTGAGAAGTAGACTAATCAACACAACCATCTGTTTTAGTTTCACTAGCTTTTGGTCAGTCCCCAGTTATGATTCCATATTTTTTCCAATAATTCTTCCATGGTTGTGGTCATCAAGTACCACACCAGAAAAGCACCAATCACAGTCATCACAGGGAATCAGCAGCCCAATTTATGGTGTACACTTAGCAGCAGAAATACTTGTGAGGAACTGAAAACTGATGAGTCTCTGTCCAACTGCCAATATTCTCCTTCACTGTTCGTCTAAGGAGATACTGGAAGCAGGAATTATATAAAAATAAATTTTTATTGTCACAAGTGAAAAGAAAATCAATATCATAGCCGCGTGGAAAATGCACACACACACACACACACACACACACACACACACACACACACACACACACACACACACACACACACACACACACACTGCAGCAGATGTTCATCGTGGTTCAATGTTGCAGTCATTACTGTAGGGTTCTGTAGGGTTCTTCCTGCTGGCAGCAGCCCTCGATCGGCCAGAGTCCCAAAGTCTGGGTCCGACGTCGGCTGAAGTCGCTCCTTCCCTGACGTCAGTGCGCCAGGGGTATAAAGACCTCAGCCAACGCCATTTTCCCCAGTCTTTCTTGCCGTGCGGTGCCCATAGCAAAGCAGTTTGCAAGTGCCGGTCGGCCAACTCCTGTTTATTTTTGGTGACTTTTGTATCGAAGACTTCTTATTTTAAGCTAAGTACCCCATTGGGGAAACCTTTTTCTTGCTCCAGTCCGATGTCAGAAAAAGTTAATAAGTGTATTTCTTGTGGGAAGCAAATACCTCATGAGGATTTTCACTCTTACTGTATACCTTGCCTAGGCCCTGACCACAACGTAGCTAATTGTAGGTTTTGTGCTAGATTTAACCAACGCACTATTAGGCGTAGGTACGATTTTGCCTTCCATTATTTTGGAAAAAGATTTAATTACAATATGTCGTTGGATTCTTATCCGGCTACCAGAGTGTATAAGAGGCGCAAGGATAAAGACAGGCCTTCAAGGTCCAAAGCGGACGACATTATTCAACCAGAGCCAGTTGCCGGTTCATCGGTCATCAGTGAGGTGCTTTCGTAGCCCCTGTCATCCTCCACTTTTGAACCGGTTGCCTGTACCGACTCCCACGAGGAGCCGATGGGGCCTTCAGAATTTCCAGGGAATGTATCTTCGGATAATGCTCCCTCAGATGGGTCCAGAGCTGCTGTGCAGGCACCAGCTTCTGAGGGAGTTTTCAGGCCTACACAGCTTCATGTAAAGATGGCTTCAGTTTTGCAGTCAAAGACAAAGACTAAGGCTCCGGCAAAGACAAAGAAGCAAGCACAGGCTCCTTCTGATCAGGGCCCTAAACCTCAAGGACAGATGCTTAAAATGGCTGAAGACCTGTTAACTATGATCAGGGGTTCCCATCCCCCTACTGACAAGAGACCTAGACTGGAGCCAGATTATGATTCCTCAGATCAAGTTTCAATTTCTTCTGCTTCTTCCTCTGAGCAGGATTATTCCTTCCCTCCTTATGAGGATTCTGATGCTGAAGAATCACTTCCTTCAGCCTCTCCTCCAGAGGATTATTCATTTGGGGAAACTTTGCATGACATGAGAGAGCATTTTCACTGGGAAGGGCAGGAATACTCTGGATCCAAGAAAAGGCTTAGGGATTTTCTTCTGCTCCCACAGCATAGGCCCCTGGCTATTCCCCCTGTATTGGACATTGTGGATGATGTTTTTACAGAGGCGCCCCTCTCTACTGATTCTTTTCCTCCTGCTCCTGTCAAATCGGATAGGTATTATAGGGTTCCAGATTCTCACAAATTTCTTTTTAAGAACCTTTCAGCTGATCCAGAAACTATCTCTCAGGGCCCTAAGGGTGTTAAAGCAGCCTCTGCTAAGAATCCTATTCCCTCTGACCAAGAGTCCAGAGCCTTGGAAAGATGGGGCAAAAAAGTTTATACTTACATTGTCTATTAGAGCTTTGAATTGTCTATTTCATATGTTGAAATATCAGCAATATCTTTTGTCTGTGTTAAAACAAAAGATGTCTGCTGTTTCTGGTGGTGCAGAAAAGAAGGAGTTACAGGATTTATTGCATGCTACTGAGCAGGTGGGTAAACATACCCTGCACTGTGGTTTTGATTCTTTGGAGGCTTCTTGCAGGGCTGCAGTAACTGGCGCAGTTATTAGAAGGCATGCTTGGTTAAAGGAGCAAAGTTTGCCGGATCAGGTTAAGGCAAAACTTTTAGATGCCCCTTTGCAGCACAATGTTTTGTTTGGGGCCAAAGCTGAGGAGGTATTAAAGAAAATGGAAGACAAAGCCAAATATATGCAGACGGTTAAATATTTTCTGCAGGTACAACCGCCTAGATTTAACAGGAACTGGCCAGCTAAACCTTGATCCTTTCCGAGCTTGGACAGACCTCAGAGAGGCAGATACAGGCATTCCAAAGGTAGAGGACAGGCACAGCCCCCTTTCAGAAATAAGCAGTGGAGTGCCCCCTCTCTCAAGGGAGGAGAAGATAGGTCACAACCTTACAGGAAACAGTCATTATGACTCTCCCTTACTAGCTCCAGGGGCTTCCCTCCTGGATGCGCCTTTGGGAGGAAAAATCTCTCTTTTTTTATCACAATTGGAGCCGCATAACCCAAGACAAATGGGTTCTGGACATAGTTTCAAGGGGTTACAAGTTTCATTTCCATACCTTGCCAAAACCAAATGGATGGCCAGATCTGCCAAAGCATCAATGGGCAGAGGCACAACAGCAAGTTCAGTCCCTCATGGCTATGGGCGCCATAGGATTGGTACCGAATTCAGAAATGGGGCAAGGGTTTTATTCAAGACTTTTCCTGGTTCCCAGGAAGGAAAACACATGGAGACCAATCCTGGACCTTTCCGTATTAAACACCTTCCTAGATATACCAAAATTCAAGATGCTCAATCTGCAGCAGCTGCTGCCTATGCTGAGCAAGAACGCTTGGATGATGACTTTGGACTTGAAAGAAGCTTACCTGCATATTCCCATAAGGCAAGAGTGCAGACGGTACATGAGATTCAAAGCAGGCTCAAAGCATTACCAGTTCTCTGTGCTGCCCTTTGCTTATCAACTGTGCCCAGGGTCTTTACAAAGTGCCTGGCACCAGTAATGGCATTTTGCAGACAGAAGGGAATTCAAATATACCCTTATCTGGACGATTGTCTCATTCAAGTGGACAACAAGGAGACTTTACTTCAGCATCTGGCTTTTGTGCAGCATCTTCTCCGGTGCCTAGGGTTCACAGTGAACCTAAAGAAATCAAACCTGGTGCCCACACAACAGATTACTTTCCTGGGTGCTCTTCTGAGCACTACAACCCAGATGGCTTACTTGACACCAGACAAAAAAGTGCAACTGGCTTCTTCTTTCAAAAACCTAACTTCAATGAGTCAGCTAACTGCAAGAAAAAGTCTGCAGGCTTTGGGTTACATGGCATCCTGCATTCTGTTAATACCATATGCAAGACTGCATATGAGGAAGATACAGTGGTACCTCAAGAGTGTATGGTCTCAGCTTTGCCACAGTTTGGAAACAGTGATCACAATTTTGCCTTGTCTCTGGCAGGAGTTTCTTTGGTGGGCCAAGGCCTGTCTCCGGAACAAGGGGAAGGGGAAGCCTTTCTGTCCCACTCAAACCAATCAAGTCATAATGACGGACGCTTTGGACTATGCATTGGGAGCCCATATGCAAGGGAGATGTCTTCAGGGTGCCTGGACAGGGGACCAAATGCACCTGCACATAAATTTGAAGGAGATGCTAGCTGTACATAATGCCCTAACAGCCTTCAAGGATCTTATTCTATCGGGGCAATTACTGATAAAGACAGACAACACTACAGTGATGTGGTACATAAACAAGCAGGGAGGCTCTCACTCTTACCCCCTGTGCAGATTGGCCATGACTCTGTGGAACACAGCACTGGCCAGCAAGGTAGACTTACAAGCTCAATTCCTGCCAGGAAAGGACAACACTCTGGCAGACAGTCTAAGCAGAAATCTTTCAGATCCACACAAATAGATATTCAGATATTTAGGATGATAACGGAGGCATGGGGGTGCCCGGACATAGATCTTTTTGCATCCCCCCAAAACCATCAACTTCAAACATTCTGCACGAGGACCTACCACAAACTAGCATGGAAAGTGGATGCCCTTTCATTCATTTGGAAACACCTTTCAGTATATGTTTTTCCTCCTTTGCCTCTTCTGCCACGGGTACATCTGAAGATCAAACAGGACAGACCGCAAATGATTTTACTGGCTCCCAACTGGCCTCGGCAATTCTGGTATTCCACCCTGATGAACCTGGCTCAGGTCCACCCTAGATTCTGCCACAAATTCCACATCTACTGTCTCAACAAGACGGCCGGATCCTGCACAGCCATGTCAAAACTCTGAATCTAGCAGCCTGGTGGATCCAGGGTCTTTAAACAGCTCTACCCTTACCAAACAGGTAATGGATGTAATCCTTGAAGCTAGAAGGCCCAGCACCAGAAAATCTTATGCAGGTAAATGGAAAAGATTTTGCTCCTGGAATCAGGCCCAGGGTTTTGATTCTGCAGTTCCAAACATTTCTCTGATTTTGCAATACCTAACAGAGATGTTAGATAAGGGCCTATCTTTTTCATCTATCAAAATTCATGCCTCTGCTATTTCTGCACACTACAATACGGATCCCCCAATTTTTTCTCATCCGTTACTTAAACAATATCTCAGAGGGGCAAAGAATATAAGGCCCCCTATAAGAGCACCAGTTCCCACTTGGGATCTCAACTTTGTTTTGGAAAAGTTAATTTTGTCTCCTTTTGAACCTGCAGCTTCCACAGATTTAAAGTTCTTATCATGGAAAACTGCTTTTCTTTTAGGTATAACCTCTGCCAGAAGAGTTTCGGAATTGCAAGCACTCATGGCTGTGGAACCCTTCATTATTTTTCATCAGGACAGGGTGTCCCTGAGGACTAACCCCACCTTTATGCCTAAGGTGGTTTCGAAAGTAGCCTTGAACCAGACTATTCATTTACCTACCTTTTATCCTAATCCTCAAAGTGAAGAGGAGAGAATTTTGCATTCTTTAGATATACACAGGCAGCTTCGTTTTTACCTGGACAGGACCAAGATTTTCAGGAAATCTGACCAATTGTTTGTAGCTTATGCTTCTACTTCACAGGGGAGAGCAATCACTAAACAAACTATTTCTAAGTGGATTGCCCACTGCATCAAGTTCTGTTACTCTCATGATGGCAAACCAGTTCCTGTTAATGTTAGAACACATTCTACCAGAGCTACTACTACTTCAGCAGCTTTTCTCAGTGGAGTTCCTACCAAGGAAATCTTAGAAGCTGCAACTTGGAGGTC